>NC_060153.1:13501983-13532062 GCF_021292245.1 Micropterus dolomieu | reverse complement strand
TTCCACCTACAACTCATTCCCTCATCAGTTAGTCACTATTTAAACCAGTTCACATCCTTTGTTCATTGCCAATTAGCCTAGTTGCTGTGGCCTAGTTGCCTTACTGTTTTTTGGTTTTGAGTTTTTGTGACCTTTGTGACCTGTGTCTGCCTACGTGTACCTGCCTGAAAGCTCATTCATTTATGGGCAAAAAGTCACTGCACAAGTTTGCTTTTGCGTCCAATCCCCTTTTGTCCTGCATAACTCACCGTAACAATAACTGGCTTTAACAATTTGTTAACTTTCAGTTGTTCTAATCATTTCAGTTAGAAGTCTTATCAAACAAATTCTCTTCTAAAAGATAGAGATACTGACTCATGGATGTAAAAGAAAACAAACAGGGAATCCAGTCAGAGAAACGTATGCCAGAGACTAATAACATGAGGTAAAGATGGAAAGGGAGAGCATGGAAAGGTTTTGTGGATACTGGGCAGACAAATGAGTGAGATTAAATCCAACTTTCAACACACACTGGAAAATATGACTTAGTGTAGCTTTAAGCTTGGGAGTGTTGGAGAGCCGAATAGAAAAGGAAGCAAGCCAAAATCAATGCAGTCTTTGAAAATACAGTAGATTAAGATGTACTCTCGGTTCATACAGTACAGAGAGAGAAGTCACAAAGCTGAGGTTGGAGTCAAGAGAAAGCAAATTGAGGGAAATTCATTGTAGTAGACTCCATTGTAGACTGAGAGAGAAGACGGGTTTGAATGAGATTCAATTTCACCTCAAATCAAAAGCAATTCTTTTGTCTTTTATTGTCTCCTCCTTTCCAATCTTAAAGTGAAGCCACACTAACCACATGGGGAACAAAGAAGCACTGCTATCTCAGCCTGACACCAACCTTTCTGTGGCCGTTTCCATGGCAGCTTTCCCTTTTCTGTTGCAGTCAAAACTGTTTGATTGGCGAGCCAAAGGAGACAGCGGCTTTGATTGGCTGACTCCGAGGTGGGTGAGGCAGGGAAACAGCAGTAAAATGCTTTCCTCTGACCTTCATCATCCTTATTCTTTTCCTCCTCCTCCTCTTCCTCCTCCTCCTCCTCGGGTAGGTTGAGGAGTAAAGAGCTCTGATTATTGCCACCATACAGGGTGAGATTCAGGGTCTCTGCATCTCTGAACTGAAGCTCCACTGACACCTTGAAATGTACCTTTAAAGCTGTGAACGGATGAAGAGATGAAAGCATTGATAGATAAGTCCCATAGAATGTTTGCCATGTTCACCATCTTAGTTCAGTGTGTTAGCATGCTAACATTTGCTAATTGGCACAAGGGACCATACTCAAATAGCTAAAGGCTAAAAAACCTACAACTCAAATATAATAAGTTTTGAAAGTATCCAAATGTAAATATCCCACCCCGTCTCCTCAGGCCTCACTCCAAAGCCACTCCCCTCCCAAAACACATTTTCATGCGAAATGACTGCACAGGCAGAGTGCATGCAGGTAGGCATGCAGAGAGGCAGGTAATGGTCAGCCAATCATTTGCTTATTACAGTCCCGCAACAGCCACATTTTGGTCTCAGAGAATTTGACCTGAGAATTTTGACAAATGCAGCAAAAAAATGCTCCCGAAATACAATTCCTACCCCAGCTTTGATCAGCCACAGCTGATGTAATATGCATCTCTATTGGCAAATGGGAATTACATTAGACATTTCACTAAAAAACAGAAATATCAACCTCATGGGGACGCTATAGTGAAAGTCAGGAGGTCAGTTATGTTAGCTGGATTCATCCTCTGGGAACCATGAATGTCTGAATCATTTCATGGCAATCTATCCAATAGTTGTTGAGATATTTAAGTCTTGACCAAAGTGGTAGACCCACTGTTATCCCTAGAGCTACATCGATGATTTAAAACCACAAAAGCTTATCTTTAAAAACTGTGCACTACCTGAAGATGAGCTGTTGCTATGTAATTCTGCCATGTCCATATCTGTTTCACACATGAACCAGCTCTTTTCTGGGTCTTCACGGTCTCTCCTGGAGTCAGACGCAGGATCTGTCATGTTGCTTTGATTCTCTTGTGCGCAGGCCTCCTCCCACTTTTCATATTCTGGAACCTGTGAAGGGTCACACATGTCCTTTCCCCTAATTTCAGTATCCCCAGTCTTCCCATTTCCCCTCACCTGATTCCTTCGCTCACAGGGTCGGTAGGGCAGACAGAGGAAGCTAACTTTTGATGCTGAAAGGAGATAGAAAGCGAACAACAGTTAATTCAGAACGATTTCTCAACGGGAGCAGGCTTAGACTGGGGGGAAAAAGCAAAATGCTCTGAAGTCAGAAATCAGAGCAAGATCTCACAAAGGAAGCTGTTGCCTCTAGTTTTTACCTGACAGACAAAGACAGACAGAGACACAGAAAAAGAGCAATAGATTGAAGGCGAACACGTGCAGCAGTACAAAGGCTGAAGCACGTTGCTCTCAAAAGAAACAAGCTGTTCAAGGCAACACAACATGGAAACATTTTCAAAGCAGTCAGCCAGTGTTTTATGGAGCTATGTTTGGGAGAGAGTTTTTAGCTCAGAAAGACAGAAAGATATAGTTTGAATCAGAGTGAGCCTATATAAGGAAGAAACAGGACAAAGTGACTCAACAAAATAAAGTTAACTTCTTTTAAAGGGCGACTTTTGATGTAAAGTTTGAACAAAACTGAGCCTAAGTTCTTCCTTTTTGATGCTTTAAAAGGTTGTGAACTGATAGCAAAGCGTTTGGAAAAACATACACAAGTATACAGTCACACACACACACACACATCGCACACAGACAGACAGAGTGGATAAACATCCATCTGAAGCCATATGGATGACCCACCTCTGTGCAGTGTGAAGAATTCTGGGAGGCAGATGATCAAGGCGATGATCAGGAGGATGAGAAGTTTAGCCAGTGCTACTCTTGTCATGGTTGCACCATAAGATCACACACACGCACTTCTTCACGCCAACACAGGCATGACTTGTGGCTCGTGGTATCTGCTTCCTTGTCTTGAAACAAAGACATTCATTCACACCCTGTCTCTGACCATCAGAGTAGCCTTTGGTAGAGGGTTAAAACGCCCAAACGATATTGCTCATAATTCATGTAGAGGCAGACAACAACGCAACGACACGAAGCAACTTCACTTCCTATTACACTTCCTGTCATTTTCCGAGAACGAGTGAGAAATGGAGAGATGCCAAAACAACAAAGAGTTTCTATCAGCAGTATGTAAGTAGAAATGTGTCTGGGTGTGGATTCGTGTGGGAGATGGTGCAAGGGTGCCCACTCTTTACTCTCTACAGAAGAGATGAATATACTTTATTAGACTTTATTTATGAATTGAAGTCCTGTGTGAACAACAGTACAGAGATAGATGACCAACCGTGTGTAGTCTATGTGTGTGTGTGTGTGTGTGTGTGTGTGTGGTATGTACATGTAAAGATAAATTTTTGTAAAACTGTAACTCTATGCTAGACTGTACACTGTTTCTGTTGCTGGTGTTAAAATTAGGAGAATAACTCAAGTCTAACCCTTTTTTATATATAATTATGAGAAATCTTTGCATAATTGTTAGTTAATATCTAACCTCATATGTGATCATTATGACTTTGTATCTCATAATTAGATACAAGATAATACACATCTAAGTCTTGATTATCAAATACTACATTATAATTTTGAGATAAGATAATAATCATTCAGTTTCTCATAATTATGACTTTGTACTTTATAATTATGATATACCAACTCATCATTTAAAATGTCTCCTCATTATAATGAAATACTAAATCATAGATTTCAGTTACTAAGTAATAAGTACAAAATACTGCATTATAGTTGCTCATAATTATGAAAAACTACTTCATAATTATGAGTTAGTATCAGATAATTATTAGGTACTATGAGTTTCCACAGACCTCAGGCAGGCTGCCACTCCTTTAATCAACAATGCCACACAGTAGAGAACTGAAAGGTGTTTCTATTCCTGCTGTAGAAGAAATGACCTTTCTGTTTATCTTTTTTATTTCACTATATTCTGAAAAAATATATATTTTTCCTTTGTACTGTCTGACTTGATCTCTGTTGGGTGTTTAGTGTAGCTCCAATTTTACGGTTGGGTTCCTGAGAGCCACTTATCTTGGCAGGCACATACACACACACAAACACAGCATCCACACACACACACACACACACACACACACACACACACACACACACAAACACAGCATCCACACACACACACACACACACACACAGATGATCAGACAGACCCACACATACTCAAACACACAAACACAGCATCCACACACACACACACACACACACACACACACACACACACAAACACAGCATCCACACACACACACACACACACACACACACACACACACACACACACACACACACACACAAACAAACACAGCATCCACACACACACACACACACACACACACACACAAACACAGCTTCCACACACACACATACTCAAACACACAAACACAGTGATGAGCATGGCTGGCAGGTGGAGCGTTATCTCCACTCCACAGCGGCTTGCCTCTCTCAGGGCTTAGTCGGCAGCTTAGAATGGGACGGAAGCAGCCAAAACGAAATAAAATCACTTCCTCTCCTTTTATGTCCGATCAAAGCTGCTCGACACTTGGAGCATTTCCAAATATTTTGAGTGTAAGGCTGAAATGTATTTACCACCATGTCACCTGTGATTGTTCAGAGTTGTGGTATATACAATGGCAGAGTGTAAGGAGAGGGTGAAGTGAGGAGATGCTTCTGTCAATGTCTACCGTGCTGAAGTTTCCTTGAGCAAGACACCCCCTCCTAATGTATAGCTCAGTGGAAGCTGTTTGTTATTCTGACGCTGCATTCAAGCAAAGAAAAAAATTATTTATAGAGATCAAAACCTCCCTCCTTCTTGAAAGATTAATATAACCTTTTAATCAAATTGACCACATTTGAATGTCACTTTATGTTTGGGGATGAAAACCTTGAGTTAAATATATAAAAAAGTATGTATTTTATGTTCAGTATGTTATCTCACAACCTTACACAGCCATTGCAAGATGAGAGTTAGACGATCACAGAGGGAGGTGAAACACTGATTAAACCGTTGTGACAGAGTGAAATTGAGTGTTCCACATTTTTCAGGGGACCAGCTGGAAACATCCTCAGGATCCTCGAGCCTCCTTGAAACCTGGTTAGAGAACCACAGGTATGGACTTGCTCTCCTTTATTTTCTGCTAAGTTAACTGACAATCCAGCCTAAAGAGAAAAACTAAAACCTCCTTTTAGTTCCGCACAGCATGAGCCGAACTTTCCACCTGGCAGTATGCCAGAGAGCTAATAAATCATTCTGGGTTGATTGGGTGGAAGCTCCAGCAGATGGACTCATGTAAATTTGAGACCTGACTGTAGAGAGAAGTGTTAAAACGCTCTGGGTCCATTTTATTGCTTTTCCAGCAGGAGAGCCTAAGTGTGGGAAGTGGCTTGCCAGAGTTGGTGTGTCTGCTGGTCCATTCAGAGAAGGATATATTATATAAGTAGTGGCCAGATTGCTGTTAAATTCTATATGGATGGATTTTTGTGACCCCTTGACCCTTTATCTAAAACGACCACCAGAGTCGATTTCCCCTTGAATAACACTTTGGCCCTAAACTAGGTATCTCCAAAGTAATAAGTAATAATTTGACATTATGGCTTATTCAATTTCTTGGAGAGAGTAAGAAAATTGATACCACTTACATGTCTGCACACTAAATATACAAGTGGAGATAAGAGGTGATTAGAGTAAGATATAGTCCTACACAGAGCCCCCTGACTCCCTTTCCAAAATGTCAAACTATTCCTTTAAATTTTCTGATCTACACAAAATCTACAGCATTTTTCCTTTAAAGTAAAGCTCCAAAGATAAATCTTTTGATTTTAATGACACCATGGCGCAGCCCTCAGAACAAACTTCCTCAAGAATGATGCTAAGAATATCATTATGTTCCTTCGGTACTATACCTTTATGGGCTGTAGCTCTGCTGCTTCCAGAGATCACTGGCAGATCTTACTTACTAGTCCAACAGACAGAATTCCTGCTTGGTGTCTGTCTTGCAGTCTTTTATTTTACAAAGCTCTCACCAACGTCCTCTTTGGTTTCTTTGTCTCTGCCAGTAGCTAATACTATGTCCATAGAGGCTGCTGAGCCCGGTTACATTGCCCACTTGCTGGGCTCCGGCACGACACCGCGCCAGTCTCCACCAGCAACAGTATAATGTTGCTTGAAAACTGTGTGGAAAGCTAGCCAACAAAGCTAGACAGTAACCGACGCACTTACAGTAAAATTACCAACGTCCGAGTGTGTTATCTAGTAAGTTTGCTAACATCAACTTGAGATACATAGCTTGCGACTAAACCTCTGACTGTGAAACCACACACAACAATCACACTGAGAATACTCAGCTAGCTTCTTCCAAAGAACTTACAGTGTACATTTTATCCTTTTTACTTCTGCATATAGCTTGTGTTTTTTCCTAAGGTCTAGGGGTATCCCGGACGCAACTCTTCCCATTCCCAAGCAAGGCCAAAACACAGGAAATACAATTTAGCAGTTTTATTAGCTTCAGAGATATGCAGTGCCCAAAACAACAACCAAAACACTCTAAGAAACCTAAAACCTTCCTAAACCAAAAACAAAAAGTAAAGAAAAAGCTCTAAACTAGGCTTCTAATTCCAAAAACAGGAGGAAAAAAAGGATGCAAACAAAATGGGCTTCCCACTCCTACTTAACTGCTAGTACCTGAACAAAGCTACAACAAAGAAAATCTGTATATAACAAACAAAATGGCTAAAGCCAACAAAACAAAGTTGTCAACGACAATAATCGGAGTTACCAAGTTAAGCTGTTCCAAGACCAATGTGTTCACTACATAGATTCACTTACAAAGTCTAATATGATCACAACAGTTCTCTAGTCACAATGAACACAGACCATACACACAGTACCTGGCTCTTCTTCTTCTTCTTCTTCTTCTTCTGGCTTTCCAGCAGACTAGATGCCTTACGGCATATTGCTGCCTCTCACAGTTCAGTCTCAGTATCGTTTTATGGCATCACCATTCTCAGAGACGTAATCCTGTTGCAGAAAGTCCATGACTGCTTCCACTATCCTCGATTGGTTCTCATGAGGATTCAAAATGTCTCTCATAGCGCAGAGTATAGTTGATCTCTTAGCCTTTTGTACTGTTGACATTCCATAAACACATGTTTAGCAGTCTGTTGTTGATTGCAGGTTCTGCAGAGTCCATCCTCATGTTTGCCCATCTTTGCCAGATCTCATGCAAGTCCTCAGTGTCCCAGTGTTAGTCTTGTCATAATTACAGAATGTCTTCTGGTTTCACCCAAGTAAGACTGCTCTGTCTTTACTTTTTTTTGTATTGAATAGTAGTAATGACCCCTTGTTTCATTTTCCCACTGCCTCTGCCACACTGCTGTAATGTTTTCCTTAATGACAGACCTACATTCAGATACCCCAATACAAACTATAGCCTATGTCTCTTTTCAAAGCCATTTTTGGTGCCCTGTCTGCCACCTCATTCCCTTCCACCCCAACATGTGCAGGCACCCAAAGAAATCCCACTGACCCTCCAGCCTGTTCGATTCTATGCAACAGAACCATCAGCTCTACAAACAAGTCTGGCCGTGCTCCCCAATTGCTTCCTCTCAGAGTTTTTAACACTGAAGCCGAATCTGAGCATAATACTGCTCTCCTTGGTTGAACATCCTCCACCCACTGTAGTGCCCATATAATAGCTAGAAGTTCTGTTGTATACACCAATACCCCCTCAGACAGCCGCTTGAGCTTTACAATTTCATATTGTGGGGTATAAAAAGCAAAACCCGACTTCCGAGTTTGTGGATCTTGGCATCCATCTGTATAAATCTGAAGATAAGACCCCCAATGATTTTCCAGTCTTTGTTTTACCATATCGGAATACACAGTGCCTTCATGATGTTTTATGTTGTCCATTATACTGAAGAAAGTTCCCCCGTTCCTCTCACTTTCTTCAGGGCCTCTGCATATGACATTTTGCCCTCAATTCTCGTTTTCTATAGCTCTAACATGATACTCAGACACCCTAAATGAAGATACATGATTTCCACCGCAGTTACAGCACTTAACTATGTCAGCTTGACATTGAGTAAAGTCATGGCTTCCTCCACACTTTCCACACCTTTTATTTCCTCCGCACGCTGCTGCTACATGGCCATAGTGTTGACAGTTGTAACAGCGCAGCGGGGGGCAAATGTATTGTCTCACTGGAAAGCTCATATATCCAAGACTGACTCTTGTTGGCATAATATCTTGCTTGAATGTTACTAGCCCAGCAGTGCCAGATGCTTTGAATCTCCGTCCTGCTTCAATCTCAGCTCCTTTTAAATTCTTCAAGATGGTACTCTCTGCCATCTCAGGGCTTACGTATATTACCCCTTTAGCATTTTTAGCTTGACCAAGTATGAAACATTCTATAGGCCTGTTGAGCAGATGGCATTCAACCTCTGAGTATCGTTTCTGCAGAAAACATTTCCATTCATCATCATTTTAACATTTAGAACTTTTCCCATTTTGTTTTTTAGCTCCTCTGATAGTCTGAGAAGGTTTAAGGCCATGTCACTCTTATCTTTGAATTTAACTATCAACTTAAATCCACCCTCCTCTTCAAACCTTGACATTTTCCTCATGGTTTGGGAATCGTCACTCTCCTATTGTTGGATCTATCTCTTTTTTCAGTTTGCCTGGGATTTTTATCATTACTCCCCTCTCCCTCACTTGGCTTCCCTTTCAGCGGCATGGCCTACCCCCTGTTGGGGAGGCCTGTCTGCTGCTTCCAACAGATCACAATCCAAGCTCTCACAGGGGATGCCAAATTGAGATGTTATATAGGCCTACCAGTCACCGTGTAAGGTTAATGAGTCAGAAAAGTAATTTGAATCGCCCTCCAAACCGTACAACTCCGCCACGTCCGGTTCCGCCAATGCTGAGATTGACTCCAACAGTCTTCGCCATCCACCTGCCAGGGTCATAACACTTGCTTGCTGAAAAGTTGCATTGGTGCCGCAAAGCATAACAATGTTACATAGTGAAGTAGCTGGCACTGGCACAGGTAATGACAGAGATTGTACCATCAAAATGATTTTGAAGCTGTTATTTCAAATACATTTACTACATAATGTTGCTTTAATGTCAGACATATTGACAGTCACCTCGGACAGGAATCATTTGAGAGACAGGTACTGTGCACGAGTTATTTTTGGAGCACTGCGTTACTGCAGAACTTGATGTAGAGAGTTTAGAGATTGTATGTAACAGCATGATTAAATTAGGGATTTGGGTACAAGTGAGGACATTTAACTACAGGCTACGCTTCACAGGCTCAGTGCAGGTTATAGTTGTATTTCAGGCAAGATGTTGTAGATTTGATCCTTCTCATCATGCCCTCGCCGCGATGTCTGAACGTAATCCCTCGTCTGATTGAATTGGATACAAAGTTGTTCTCAGATAGACTAAGGCATCACATTATTCATCCTTTACACCTTTTTTGTGTTTGTGTTGATTAATTGAAGGACAAAAGAAGTCAAGTAGGTTTGTTTTTGTTTGTAATGCAGTTTATGTTTTCTTTTTAAAAGACTCAGCTTTAAAACTTTTGAATGAGGTGTGATACTTGCTTGTTTTCTGAGATATAGGTTGCATTTTTGGCATAATTTTAAGGGTTTCGCTCATGTATTGTTGTTAAAACCTCATTTTTAATTTTTTTATTTTATTTTTATATGTATTACCAATTTTTTGGTTCCATTTTCAGCCACATCCCTTATGGTCTGCATTTTATTTAATAAGTGATCAACTGCATCAAAAACATTGTTTTATACAATACATACATTTTATTCCTGGGCTACACTAATGTCCTCTTTGAATATGTGTTAGTGGACTGAAATTTTGGCAGTATGTCTTTCATACGTTGTATGCTGTGGCCTGTCTGAATAATGTCTCTTTTGTTATTTGGCACTGCGCAGGGGCAAACTAGTTTTCCCTCTAGGAAATAATGAAGTTATCTAATCTAAACTTGCTCAGCTCACATTGCTTTTTAGATTTTGCATCAGTCATGCAGCTGAATAAAATTCAACATGCTAATGAGACAAGAAAAATCCATCTCCAGATCCTCTTTTGCCTACATCTTCATATTTTAACTTTGTCAAGTTTTTCATCTTTGCCTCTTATCTAACATCTTGCATCTCAGGAGGAAGCAGACTATCTCACTTCTGGTAACTTTTTAGCCAAAAATGCAGTGTGGCTCTAGGGATGGTAATGTTAATTTGTTGTTCAACCACTTTGAAGTAGACTAAATTGTATGCACTAATGGATAAATTGACATGGAATGATGATACTTAGTCCATGAGCCCAGAAAGTGAAACCTACTGACTTCCTCTGATTTTTCATTTAGTGTCATCATCAAGTTAAATTTAAATTTGTCTAATAGAAAAAATACCTGCTGTTCTTGCTATGGTGAACATGATAAACATTTCCCGCAAACATCAATATTAGCATTGTCATTATAAGCAAGTCAGCATTCTTTTTTTATCATTTTGCTCAAAGCACCGCTGTGCCTAAGTACTGCCACTGACTCCTGTTTGATGACATCTTCCCAGTCGCTGTGTTCATTCAGTCTCTTAGTCTCACTTTCAGGGCCCTTGCAATTTCAGAATCCAACTGCTGTCTCATGTTGCATACCACTTCGCTTTTCCACATCAAGCACTTTCAGAATCTCTTGTCCATGTGGGTATAGGATTTAAAGCCAAAACACAGAATACACAAATATTAAACCATTTCTAAAGCTTAATATCACATAAAATGTTGAATGGCTTTTTCAAACACTACAGCAGTGGTAAAAAAAACTGAAGTGCACCATACATATGAAGATTTTTTCAGCTTCGGGACCGTTTTAGTTTGTTTAGTTTTAAGTCAGCCATGTCTGAAAACAAAATAGGCATTAGCTTTAGCTTTGATTTGATATGACGTAAATGTATAATAAAAAAGAAAATCTTTAAAGCAGTTATGTTTATCAATATTTTTCTAATAACAATGTATCAAATAACAATGTGAAAGGGGTCACTTGTAGTGTTAAACCTGCAGAGAATTATCACTTGAATCTGCATCTCTCCTCGGATTTACAGAGCTTTTTAATGAGTTTCAGCTCATTGTTTAGCTATCTGGTCCTCAACTTTACTGTTTCACTCTCACCAATCTCATAGCAAAGTTCTCAGCCACAGAAGGCAGTTTTTTCTATGGAAAAGCTCTAAAAATCCACTGTACACTCCCTGTTCAGCACCAAACAGCAGACAGACACAGTTGGGACTAGCTGGTCAACATAGTGGAGCAATTAGCCAAAGAGCCAGATGTTTCCCTAAGGAGTGTATAGAGACTGAAGACAGAGCTTAAAGGGAGTGAATATTGGACTTGGCATTCACTAGATGGCCAGAAACACGACTCCAAAGGGATGATAAAGTTGCTCCGTAACTGCTGGATGTGTAAGTGAGCAACTGTTTGACAACACGTTCGCCATATCAACTTAAATGTCAACGGTGTGTTCACAATATGTTTCTACAGCACTCAAAATATATACTGTAATTTTCTCTTTTCCAATCCCTTTGTCTTAAATGTATACATATTAAAATGGAGCTAATGGCGTGCTGATTAATGTATGGACTGAGCTAAATGTATTTTTGAAATGATGAGCCAAACTCACAAAATGCCAAACAAGTTAAATGAGAGACAAACAAGGGAGGAATAAAGGGAAATGAGGTTTGAGTAGTGAGCATGTTTTTCCATACCAGGAAGAGGAGGAAAAAAGAACTGGGAGGGAGAGCGTGGTGATTTAGAGCTGTGTCAGCAGTAAGGCGTCATCTGGCTCTCCAGAGACGAAGCCACTGTGAAGCTTTATGACTCTTTATGGAGAAATTACGATGTTTCACAAAGAGATTATCATTATGAGCGAACCTTTAAAGGTGATGAAGGTTTCCAGACTCATCCTCCTTGTGCCTCTGCCTGTCTGTCTGTATCACAGTGCTTTATATTAGTCATATGTGCTCTGAATACAACTCAACTCTGCCCGTCCTCACTGTTGTTGTTCACTCGTGTTGTTGCTCTCAGACTTTCAAGGTTTTTAGAGTCAGATACATCTTTTCTTGTGTGTGTGCATGTGTTGGGAGAGGCAGTGCTTCAAAGGATAGCGCACACTAAAGTGGGCTTAAGTGGGGTGAATTTTACAGGAAGCTCAGAGCTATCATGGTGCTGCATCTCTTTTTTTTATCCCTTTATGTTTCACCTTCCCTCTCCCTGTCTTCTCTCCTCTGCTGTAACCTTTTCTGGTGAGAAAATGCCATGTCAATAAAAGCTTTTTAACATGAGGAAAAATCAATGTGCTCCGATTGCACCTTTTTTCAAGCCTGCTTCCATAACAAATGAGTGGTTCTGCAGGGTGGATGCTGGGTAAACGTGCTGTTTTCTAAAGTCTAGTTTTACACACTGTACTTAATTGAAATGAAAAATCCTTTAAGCTTTTCAAGTCATGTTTGTGTTGATATGAATTAACATGAACACTTTAAAACTCTTTATCGGTCACAACTCACATCATCAACTTTTATTGTCCTGAAAATGAAAGCAGGCAAGCAGGCAGGGATGCAATAAAAATGCACAATAAAAATGCAACATAAAATTAAAGCTGCAAGCAGCATTGGGTGGGCCCTCGCACGTGTAGCACGTCGAGGTGTGAGGCAGCCGCGTTGCAGATTCTGGAGCTCTGCCAGTGTGGCTATGAATTTCCAACACGCTTCGGACGCTGAACAAATGTGTTAATCATCACTTCCTGTGTCCCCTTTATGGGGCTACATAGATCTTCGCACTATGACTATAAATGAACATGTAGGGCCTAGCTGTGTTCGGGCTAGGACTGTTATCAAGCATGTAAAGTTTGGTGCAGATGTGAGCATGTACACTGAAGTTGAAACAACTTCCTCTTTCATGGCGAATCACTGATTTTGGACGCCACGCCACGGGCACACCATTTCATGAAAACTCACCGTTTGTACAACTTTTAATCTTCAAAGGCTTTAGAGTGGACAGGAAAAATCTGATGTCAGTCGGACTAATTCTCTAGGAGGAGTTTGTTAAAATATGGAGTGTGTAAAAAAATAACCATAAAATTCAAAATGGCCGACTTCCTGTTGTGTTTAGGACATCACTCAAAGAGGCTTTTTTGTACATCTGGATATGATACATGTGGCACAAAAATTTCATACATGTAGGTAAAACGTGCCGTGGGGGCTGCTTCGTTGAAGATCACTTCCTGTTGCCAATAGGTGGTGCTATGACTATGGGTGACTGTTGTCTTGTACATGTGTTTAGGGCAGGACTCTTTTCAAACGTGTAAAATCTGGTACAGATGTAAGCACGTACAGTCAAGTTACAACAACTTCCTGTGTCATGGCGAAGAGTTCAATTTTGCCACCACGCCACCGCCACACTGTCAACTGCCAAGTCACAAGTTTTACAACATGGCTTCATCAATGCGTTATGGGGTTGATGCGTCCAACCTGCTAGGAGTAGTACATTACAGCGTAAATTGTGTCATTTCCTGTTGCCAGCAGGTGGCGCTTTGACTTTGAGTGAATATTGGCAAGTGGATGTGTTCAGAGCAGGACTTTTGTTATACTTATCAAATTTGGTGCAGATGTGAGCATCTGTACTGAAGTTATAACATCTTCCTGTTTCATGGCAAATTACCAGTTTTCGATGACACGCCACGGGCAAACTGGTCGACTTGTAATAACTGTTTAAATAACTTTTAATCGTCAGTGGTTTAAAGTGTACAGCAAAAATTTTAAGTTGATTGGACTAAATCCCTAGGAGGAGTTTGTTAAAGTACAAAGTGTGAAAATCGCAAAAAAATACCATTTAATCCAAAATGGCTGACTTCCTGTTGGGTTTAGGCAATGGCTCCAAGAGGCTTTTTTGTATGTCTGGACATGATACACGTACCACAGAAATTTCATACATGTAGGTGAAACTTTGGGGCTGCTGTGTAGGGGGTGCTAGCGAGCCATTTTGCCACGACCATGTGCGAAAACCCATAAAATACGAAATTTTTCGCCATGTCTGAATTATGTGCACAGTTTGGTGAGTTTTCAAGTATGTTTAGGCCCCCAAAATTGAGGTTACTTTGCAGAAATAGGCATGATATAGAGACGCATCATAAACCCACTCGGTAAGACCAGACAATCAGTCTCTTATTGAAATGATCAATTCAAACATCTTTGAGTTGAGAAAAAAATGCAGCCGCTTTATTTTAAACATAGAAAAGTCGGAAGCATTCAGTGATATTTTTGTTGCATCTGTATTTATTCAGAAGACTTGATTTCCATGTATGAAGTAGTTATGCACGGCTCTTCATTTAGTACCACTTCTGCTTGTCACTGCCTAAGTGACATTTTTATTTGTTGGAAAAACTAATAATATGCAAGATTCTTCATCTGCAATACATTGAAATATTCAATGTCATATTGATGGTTAAAAAAGTGTCTGCCTTCAAGTGGTAAGAAACATAAATGATTAATGCTTTAAAGAGAAAGCGATTAAGAGAGTTAAGATCATGACACCAAAGATATATGACTCCTTGTTCTCATTTCCCTGGTATCTCACACTTTGGTCACACATTGACAACTGAGCCAGTTCGCTCATTCGCTGATGAAGAAGCTATAAAGCGGCCCTTTGAGTTGAGATTATTTTGTCAGTCTGTTTATGTTTCCACCAACACACTAACACTAAACTTATAAGGCAGAATCAAAACTCCATCCATCCTTCAGAGTTCTTCAATCATATACTGAAAAACCTTGATAAAAGATGAAGATTTCTCCTCTTTGGGCGGCACGGTGGTGCGGTGGTTAGCACTGTCGCCTCACAGCAGGAAGGTCGGGGCAACGGCTTCAAACCCCGGTTGCCCCGGCCTTTCTGTGTGGAGTTTCTGCGTGGGTTCTCTCCGGGTGCTCCGGCTTCCTCCCACCATCCAAAGACATGCGGGCTAGGTTAATTGGTGACCCTAAATTGTCCTTAGGTGTGACCGTGAGTGGTTGTTCGTCTATGTGTGGCCCTGCGATGGACTGGCGACCTGTCCAGGGTGTACCCCGCCTTTCGCCCGATGCCAGCTGGGATTGGCTCCAGCCCCCCCGCGACTCTGTACGCAGGTTTATCGGTTGACGATGGATGGGATTTCTCCTCTTTCTTTCTCTGCCTGGTTTGTAAATTACACTTTATTTCTAGACCTGACTATTCTTGTCACGTCTTGTTACACAGCTTGTACAATGAGAATAAAATGAGCCTTCTCTCTAACATTATAATGGAAAACTGCACACACAAACATTAGACACACACACATACACAGTCTCTCATGCATGGGAGCAAATTTTATTTTAGGATAATGTTATTCATGAGTTTGCTAGAAAAGGAGCAAGCAGATGTTTTGGGAGAAAGCCGGCTGGTAGCTTTGACATTCCAGTGACATTGGCTTTTTCCTGTGAAATTTTGTTTCATGATTTAGAAAAAAGAAATCACTCAGAGGATGCAGGTTCCTTCTGCATTGTTGATTGTAATATTTTTTGGCATGGATAAATATAATCATACATCACTGAGAACATTCAAGTCATCAAGGTTTGATTAACATTTTATCACACATCCCTAGACTCTCTTTTGCAACAGACACACACACATCCTAAATGCTCTTCTGTCATCTCATGATTTCATTGATTCTCTCACTCTCTCAATAAACCAGATGCAAAGCTCCCTTGGCTAAAATATGAAGTACTAAGGGCCAGTTATGAGTTTATAGGCTGCAGTGTCAGCATCCCCTAAATGCCTCCCCTCCAGTAATTATCTACCGACAATGCCTTTTGCCTGTTCCTCCTCTCCTTATCATCGTTAACACCATCTCTGTCCACTAATTCTTTCTCAAAATGTATTTTATCCTGCCATGGTCCTTTCATCCTGCACTTAGCCCCAATTTCACTTTCGGATGTTTGAAGGCAGATGGCCTAGAGTTTTGGGGGTTAAGCTGAAGAATTATTTCAAAGTACATGTAAGAAATCACTCTTGAATACTCTGTAAAGGAAGATATACTCACCAACTGTTCAGGAAATGCAGACTCAAGCAAAACGGGTATATCAGGGAAAACAGTGCAACCTTCCTAAATGCTTCTTAAATAATTCACAATTTAATTTTTTGTCAAAATGGCATTGAAGATTTAATAGATTCCAATGTGGCCCTGTAATCTGACATTAAACATCATTGACTGATTGATGTGTCCATCTCCTTATTATCCATATTCTCTGATTTAAATAAATGTAGTCAGCCATGAAAGTGGAATGACTCATCATAACTCATCACCCTGTTAATAGTCCATGGGATAAGTAGTCGTTGCATTTTTTTCTGAACATCCTCAGAAGACAATAACATAAACAAAGCTTGTCTCATTTGCTGCTACTTAGCATGCGCACACACTACATCAACAGCGACTCATAGTGTGTTCAAATTAACAGGTAGCTGTTTGGTTAGTGGCAAGTTGTAGACCCTTGTAGACCACAGTTAGCTGCATTATCCGGGGGGCTCATTATGTGTTTATTTTCAGTCACTCTCAGAGAAAAGCGTTTCTGTAAAACTGAAGAAAGCTCTTGGAGACTCACACATCTTGCGGTAATACACATTGTTTTGCAGGACTCCATGTTTTCCGAGTCCTTATAATGCCGGTTAAGGAGTAGATTAGTCCATCAGTCAAAATGGACACAATTATGGGAATAAGACCCAGTTTGACAGATAATTAAAACAGGTCCAAGTGTCAAAATTTAAACATTGTTATTCATTTTGAACATTTTGTTCCTACCTGGCACACAAAATAAAACCCTCCCTACCTCACTGTGCCCCTTCCAGCTCCCAAGACGGCAGCAAAGATAACAAAAACAGGGATTTTATTCATTGCATATTGTGCCGAACATTTATGTGTTGTAACATAAACAGGTATGGAATCAATCTGCAGATGCTCCGGTTCAAGATGAGACCAAACTTTTCTGTGGCTGTCAGTTTTTTAACCATAACATAGGCCAAAATGTGGCCTACAACACACTAGGTAAGCTCTGCTTTTAGCCTAGCCGATTGCCAGAAACGCCTTTTGCTATGTCGTAACGCATATTACTTCGCCTGGCAGATATAATACTGACAGCAGTAAAAGACCAAGGGCTAATCAGACTAATGTCTGGTGCTGAAAGTGTGTAGGGGAGGGTGCCTCATGCCTGTTGCCCCTTTTCTTGTCCATCTCTGTCTCTTTTTTCTTTTCTTTAAAAAAGGCCAAAATAAAACACAGGCATCACTTCCAGACACTCACACTAAGTGAGGAATGGATCCAGAATTGATCAAGTGTCGACTAGCCTACTAATTGCTTTAAGACTGTGACTCATGGGTCATGATTGGGCTGAGATTGGGCTGACATTCAGGTACAGAAACAGCCACAATTGCACTTCGTCTTTAACCGCTATTATAGCATTCATTGATCACCTTTTAATTCTCCTCTTTCACCTCTCTCATTTGATTTCTCTCACTGTCCATCCCTGTTCTCTTCCCTTTGTGTCTCTGTTGTCTCATTGGTTTATGGATCAATAATTGGTGGGGGGGTAAGGTGACCTTCCTTACACCGACCAATCCGAGAGCTTGCTGGATATAGCCTTGCCTCATCCAAAGACTAAAAATGCTTCTCAGGCACTATCTATTTCTTTTACACTAGAAGCAGAGAATACACTCGAATCTCTGTGTGTGTGTGTGTGTGTGTGTGTGTGTGTGTGTGTGTGTGTGTGTGTGTGTGTGTGTGTGTGTGTTACACTTGGGGATAAATTGTAACACCAGCTGATTGAGGAGGGCTTGTCTAACTGGGGAAAAAACAGGCATTCTCAATTGTTTTCACTGCATCTGCCTTCAGCACAAATTGGTTTCTGTCTCCTTTGGGGTAAAATTAAGGTTAGGTTAAGGTTAGAACTGAGGCATGTATCCATTATGGTGAAGGATAGTGCATGCCTCCAAGGAATTAATGTAAATTAAAAGAAAAGACACAAAAGCAACATAAACCTGCCTAACAGAGAGAGGTGTTGATGATCCCAAAATGACAGAGCAACTTAAAGCTGCATTAACATTTTTATATTTACATGGATCAAATGACTGTGAGTAATGTGAAAGATGTCACTCATATCTAGTTGAGAAAAAGACCCAATATGATGTTTCAACCCAAACACTGCTCTGTTTGTTGTGTGTCATTAAATTGAACTGTTATTTGATATTTGACAGTGAATGTTTCAAGGCTTTTAGACCAGTGTATCGCTTGAATATAGTAGCTTCTCTCTCTCTCTCTTTCCCCCCATCGTTCTCTCACTGCTTGGGAATCTCTCTCTCATTTCTATGGGCGTGATGATTGGCATGTGGCTGCAGGTCAGAGTAAATTATTAAGGCCCGCTCTTTATTTGCCGATAAATGCTGTCTCTCTCTTTCCATCGCTCACTCTCTCGTGTTTTCAATTTCCTCTCCTCCCTCAACAGCCCATTTAGGAAGAGGGTGAACAGGATGCATGGGGGCTGGGAGGGTTGGGGTAAGCAGAAAGGGAAAATAACACAGAGACAAATGTGGTTTGTAGAGATGGACAGAAATGGAGAAATAATGTCAGTAGGGAAATGGAAAAAAGAGCTATGGAGCAGAGGGAGAGTGCTGATGAATTGCATAGCAACCACTTTGCTATCCTCCACCTGTCACCTGCCCTGCAAGGGGACCTGAGTGGAGCATGCAAGAGCAAACACACACACCTGCTTTATACCTGAGAACAGTGACTATTTGTGTGTGTGTGTGTGTGTGTGTGTGTGTGTGTGTGTGCGTGCGAACTAAACCAAAGAGGGACCAGTTGTGTGTTGTCATTAGGGAGCTGTTAAACTGCCAAATGGGTGAGGCTGGAGAAAAGGGAAGCGAGAGAGGAGGACAGTTACCAACGGAGAAAGAGAAGAAAGGAAAAATAGAGTTGTTTTCATTTCCATCAATAATTCAGCATGTGTATTATCTCCTGTTGTGTGCAGCTGCAAACTTCTCGCCTCAGCGATTTTTACAGTGGCAAACAACCTGACACATGCATGTACACACACGCGCACGCGCACAAACATGAGGATTGGTTATTGTTTGAGTCATTTTACACAGACACGCCTAATTTATGTAAATGTGGGATTCTTGCTGTGAGGAATTCTGACTCCAGAAAAGAAGTGGGTTGGTTGTAAGCATAAATTTTTTATCTGTTGCTGTTTTGAACCTATCAACTAGCGCCTACTTGGTATAACTCTACACTGCTGTTCCGTAAAATATAATCGCAGCATCTATTTGTGCTAAAGGCAGCTACTCTTCTGACTGTATGTGACTTTGGGCTTTAAAGCTGCTCTCATTATTATTATTTTTTTCAGTTAAAAAGCTGATAAACCCACTGTACGTTACCTGCCAAGAACTGAACAGACAGACAAAATTAGCGACTATAGCTGGTGAGCAGGCATGATGTTACTCCGTGTCTGCAGGATGTGTAAAAAAATATGTTAATGCAGGTTTAAGGCTGAGTTTTGACTAAGTACTTTTGACTAAGTAAAGTTAGTTTGTTTAAAGAGCACACGTACACACAACAGTTAACCAAAGTGCAGAAAATGTAAATACATTTGAATGATTAAAATACAAGTAGATAAGTGTAACAGAAAAATTAAATCCAATCATATGTAGTTACTTGTGATGTGAAGTTGTGTTGACTTTAAAAGCATTTGTAAAAAGATCTTAAAGATTTTAAAATGACAATACAGAGGACCTGACAGTGAAGGGTGAACTGTTCCACAGTCAGTGCTGCAGTTGAGGAGATCAGGCATATATGCGTTTGCAAATCAATGCAATGCTTTAAAAGAAAATAAAAGAATATTAAATAAAATCAATTAGATTTTTCACTGGCAACATATAAAGAGATTCCAGCAGCGCATGGCAGCAAATGGTTTTCCTGCTGCATAGATATAATTGGATAGACTTCGGTTGCCATTGTTCTATTTGCAGCTGCTGCTGGAGGGCACAGTGTGATTTGTTAGGGGTCATATCTCATAACATATGTTCATAAAATTCTGTTTGTCCTATAGCAGCAAAAATTAATGTCATAGTTGAACAGGTGCGCACACCAAGGCCAAATGTCAGGCTGGGCAGATCAATCACTTGCTGCCTCTACTCCAAAAAGATGTATAGTGCATGTGGGTGTGTTTGGGCAGGAACTGCTATAACAAGGAGTTTGATTAGACTGGATGAGACCCAGAAGTCTTTTACGGCTGCTACTCTCGTCATTATTATCATCATCTTCCTCCTCCTCATGCTCTGGAGTTCTGGGGGTATCTAAACAGATGCACAGCTCGACAAATGTGGTTAAATTTGGCAGTTTGCATTCTCCATTCTCCCTCCCTGCTTCCCTCCTCTCTTCATTCTCTCAGGCAATTAGAGGAACCAGAGCTAGCAAGCCAGGCCATTGCCATTGTGTTTGTAGTTTGTGTTTGTGTGTGTGTTTGTGTGTGTGTGTGTGTGTGTATGTGTGTGTGTGTGTGTGTGATGTGCTTTAAGGCAGAAAGGGAGAAACTATTTCCTCTTCCCACAGCAACAGGCATGGATCAAAGTAATTGGACAGTTTGGTTCACACTTGGCCAGTCCAAAGCCATGTGTGTTTGTGTGTGTGTGTGTGTGTGTGTGTGTGTTCTCTGCCTCCAAGAACCTGGTAGCAAAATGCTTCCTCACAGCACACATCTTTCTTAACTACACACACACACACACTCAATAACATATTTTTCTCTCTACATTTGCGTTGAATAAAACATGGCAGTAAAAGTATGTCAACGTCTTGCTCAGCGCAGAGGGAGCAGAATGGAAGGTTTCTGCTCCAGTATAAGATCAGATAGAAAGAGCGTGCATGTCTGTGTGCGCATGTGTCTCCCTCTTTCAGTGCAAAGCATAAATATAATTGTGGGCAGTTTGGGTGTTTTGATCCCTGGCCGCTGTCTTCTCATCTCTCGGATCGCACAAGCTTTCTTTCTCCTTCTCTCTGCCTCCTTATTCTGTCTGTCTGTCCTTCTTTCTTTTCCTCCCACTCATTACAATCTACTGTATTTGCACTCAAAACCTTCTACTAGTCCCACACACAAGACACGCCTAATTAATGCTTTCTCACACAGTAGATCCATCTCTCAAAGGGGGAAGGATAGCGAAAGAAATGAGAGAACAGGGGTAATGGATGGGAGAGAAGTGGAGGGAAACATTAGTCAACGAACAGAGGAGGTTATTACAGGAGGTGATCAAAAGAGGAATTGAAAAGGAAAGGAGGCATTAAAGAAATGGACGAGCTGCTCCACTGATCAGTGAGTGGGCTGAGGTACCGTTCGCTGTGATAGTTGCAAGATTCCCCCTTATGAACTTTCCAGCATGTTTCTGTTTCTGTTAACACAAATGTGATGAAAAATAGAAAAAGAGAGGGGGGAGCAGCAAAGTGAGGAAACAAATTTTCTGATGGACAGTTTCTTTCATTCTTTCATCTCTCCTATTAGTTACTTCTCTGGGAAACTGGGACAAACATAGTCCGTCTGGAGCTAAAACTCACACTCTTCGAATGCAGATTAAGCCCAATGTGCGCGCACACACACACACACATACACACACACACACACACATACACTCATACACACACACACACACACACACATACACACACACACACACACACACATACACACACAGACCACAGAGAATGCCGTCCTTCATCTGTGTGGTTCTGCTATTGACTGATGTGATGGAGGATAAGAGGGAAATTACCAGCTGTAGGTGGTCTGTGTTGTATCCAGATTATTGACACACACACACACACATAAAGTACATGTTTGTATTTCTATATTTGTGAGGACCATCATTGACATAATGCATTCCCAAGCCACTAGCCCTAACCTTTAAAAGAGGAACTCCATCAATTTTACACACCAGAGTTAGTTTACATGTTTTAGAATGACTACTGCATGTTTAAAAAGTCTTAGAAAGCGTTCCAGAGGCAGCTGTGTGATATATGATAAAGTGTCTCAAGTGATGTCACTTGAGGAAGTTTATCAAAAACAGTGAGTTTACCATACCTCTCTAGCCAGCTCCTCTGCAGATTAGCAGCTCGAGGCTACATTAACCGCTACTATAACATATAACTATATGTTATGGCATAACACACCAGAATCTCCGAATGAACTGTCAGCGGTTGAATTGTATTAAGAAGAATGCACAAAATAAAAAAGGCAAGATCTCTGCTCCTTCTACATTAATTTTAATCCTTTTTAACTATCTACCGTGAGTCCAACAGTGTTTTACAATGCTAAATGAGAGGAGCGGTTTTTTAAACATCACACCTAAGTGCCTTATTTTAACCCTTATCTTAAACTGAACTTAAACCTAATTCTTACCTTAAACTCTTACCATTAAATCCAGATCTTAACCAAATGGCCCTTTGAAGGTCCAGCCTAAAGTGACGAAGTGCCAAAACGTCCTCACTCTCTGGGTCTACAACTCACATTGATCCTCACAAAGATAGATAGATACAAGTAAACACACTCTTAAACCCACATAGGTCTCCTTCCACCCCGCAAGCCTTCTTGCCTTGGTGTAAAATTTATTTTCCGTTCAATAACATTGAATATTGTGCTTCCAGATCACTTTAATTGCAAACCACAAACTCACACACGCTCCCTCCTTCTCCTTCATATGTTGGGAGGAGCCAGCATGTCAATGTGGAGAGGTAATTATTTGCTTGGCTAGTCTGAGCCTGCTCTGAGTCTCAAGGACAGACTTGCCTGCAGCTACAGTACCAAGCAACACAACGGAAGCAGGCAGTGAATGTGTGTGTGTGTGTGTGTGTGTGTGTGTGTGTGTGTGTGTGTGTGTGATGCATGGGCCGTGACTTGAATGAAAGTGTTTCCTTGTGTTTTTATGTGTATGCATGCAGAATGTATATCGGGTATGTGGTTCATATTTGTCAGAGCTGTGTGTGTGTGTAGGTGTATGCGTGTGGGCATATGCAGGAAAGTCATGATGTATGTATGTCCGTGATGCTATATAGAACAAAGCCTCTCGCAGCGTCGTCCCTGCAGGTCTCCACCTCAGGGAATCACAGACCCCCCCCCACACACACACACACACACACACACACGTGCCCTTGTGTGTCACAGTACACAGTAACAGTAATAGCAGGGATGGAGAGCAGGAAATTGAGATTAGGAAGGAGATTGGGGAGAATACATAGCAAAGGCTTCAACACAGACTAGGGAGAAAAGGGAGACAGAAAGGAAGGAAGAGGAGGAAGAAAGAAAGAGGGAGAGAGAAAGACATTGGAAGAAGGCCACTGCAGGATGAACATCAGTCATGAGAGATGAGCTGATCATCACAGACAGGTCAGGCAGATAATGTTTCACTTTCTGGCCCCATAAAATCTTTTTACAACAGCACTCCCCAGATGACTGCTACTTGTTTTTATTTGGGGTGTGTGTGTGTGTGTGTGTGCGTGTGTGTGTGCGTGTGTGTGTAGTCAGATGCTTATAGAGTACATAGTGTGCGAATATGCAATTGCATGCTGCCATTTGCACATGTGTATGCGTGGTGCCGTGCATGCATGTTTGCATGTGTGAGTGCACATAAACAGGATGTTTATTGACTATGAAGGGTGTGTGAATGGTATTTCATGGTGTCATTTTCTTGCGTTTGTGTCTGTGTTTATGTGTGTGTGCTTGTATGTGTGTCCAGAGTGTTGTATAGCCGTAAAGCTGTGCCAGAGAGTTTTGAGTGATTGGCTTGGACTGCCTCAGCCAGGAGACCAATAACAGTAGGCGGCTCAAGAAGGCTCCTGCCAAGTGACCAATGATTAGATCCAACTGAAGGAGACCAGAGCTGAATGGCCCCTCCGAGCCTCATTCCCAGCCTCCCCCAGTAACAGGACGGCATTTCCATTGTGAGTGTTGCAGAAATGCATTGGTTTACTCTCTGGTTCCTTGAGTGCAGGGCTCTGAGAACATTTGACTCTCCCGGTACATGCTCTGGTAGGAAATGAAAAAGGCAGAATTATGAGGTATTTCAGATAACCCTTAAATGCTGGGGCTCTTAAACTCAAACAGCACGTGAAATCCATTGTCTATCTCCAAATCAAAGGCCGATGTAACCATATTACTACTCCTGTTAGGTTAAGCAACAGGGACTGTGGCCAATGCTTTCCCTGATACAGAGTTTATGAGAGAAGAATTAAGACTCAATCAAAGAGTCAATCAATATACAAGTACAAAATGAATATTTTGAGTATATTTAGAGTGTATACAGTCTAAATATCCAAATCACCCCAAACAGCTAGATGTGTCTAATCTGGTTCCCCATGAAACGTTCTTCCTTCTGCTATGACCCATTGCTGTTTCTTTGCCTTAATGATACTGCTGCTTGTTTTCACACCTCCCTGCAGGCTTGTGTGTGTGTGTGTGTGTGTGTGTGTGTGTGTATGTATGTGTATATATTGATCAGATAGTACAGCGTGGTGGCCCTGCACTGTGTTGTCAGTATATGTTGAAACTGAAAAAAATCCATGTTTCTCATAATCTGGCAAACAAAAGCAGGCAAAAAGTTCAAACAGCCTTGTTCGTCTGCCCCTTTTAGTCATTTAGTTGTGGTGGGAAAAATGAGCCTCGGGCCTTGCTGTTAGTCTGCGGGGCCAATTTATGAGTAACACATCTCCCGCCTGTGTAATTCACAAACTGACCTCGGCTGTTTGACTCATTGATTTTTGCTAGAGTGGGGCTCCTAAAGTATCCCTCCCCTCCTGTTAGTAGGACTCCATCCAGAACACACTGTGTTCCAGCTCTGTGGCTCCGGTACATCCTGTCATCGTCCTGGGGTTACTGCAGAAGGTGAGAAAGGTCCTGACTGGCTGATCTGCTGCTGTTCTGGGTGGTATGGCTCCCACAGGACCAGATCCCACTGATCATCACTGCCTATGAATAGCTGCTGCATTGCAGATGGAGGGAAGAAAGGGAGAAGGAAGAGTTGTAATGGGTGGAGAACAGCAAGAGTGAAGAGTGAATTTTCTTTGTCGAGGACACTCAGGTCCCCCCTCTGTGGTGAATTGAAGTAATACTGACTGTTTTCATTATCTGCCATAGGTATCTGCTCAAACAATGAATCTGCACATCGGCTTTATTGCAGCCAGGTTTCTAAACAAAGTGTGATTGTTAGAAGGCAATAAGACAGAGATGGAGACTCGCCAAGAGACAGGTGCTGAGAGGAGTGAGTGTAGACAGCTAGACGGTGTAGAAATGAGGATGACAAAGAGGATGTGTCCACCGCTTCATTACATTTCAGAGTCTTTGATTAACAGGTAATGATTGCTGTAGCCTCACAAACCTCCAGGTTCATTCACTCACTCTGGCACATATGCTTGCACACAGAGACATTTATATAGGAAGATGTTGCATTTAGAGATAGCAAAAAAAATGTACCTTAACCAAAACTGCTATATGCCTAATCCCAATCTTGACATTAACTTTAACCAATTCCTATATATCCCTACGACGTGAGTAATAGGTTACAACTGGTGATTACTTTCATTGTTGATTAATCTGATTCTTGATTAATCAATTATATAGTATGGTCTATTAATAGTCACAAAATATGTATTTTACAATTAGCCTATTACAAAGTGACATGCTCAGAATTGCCCCGCCAGCAAACCAAAGCCCCAAGATGCTCAGTTGACAACTGTACGAAACAGAGAAAAGCTTGAAAAATATCAACATAGTGATTGATCAATTCTGATGAATTTGTTGGGAATAAAGCTGAGACATTTAATCAATTTATCGATTAGGCTAGTGAATTGACTTATTATTGACATAAATTTGTTATTATTATAATAATCGATCAAGCAAAAACATGCAAACATTCATTAGTTCCATTCTCAATTATGACAATTTTCTGCTTTTCTTTGTTTTATATGGTAGAAAACTAAACAAAAAAGCAAGCAATTTGAAGACTGACATTTTAAACTATTTTCTGACATAGACTCTGACACACAAAGAGAAAGTTCTTGCCCTATAATACAGCCTACAGTAGCCTACTGTTGCCAAACAGACTGACTGGTTCCATTTACTAAGTATTATTGATTGATTGTCTGGCCTGGTGAATAATGGTGGTGTTGTTGATAATGATAATAACAATATTCTTCTCTGCTGCAAAATGCCTGGCCTGCTATGCATTATTTGGCAGTGTGACATTAATTTGTCCTTGAGTCAAATGTTTGTGGTTTGGTTTGTGCATGAAAAGGCACTGACGTTAAAACTCTGTATGTACACCTCCCTCTCTCTCTCTCTCTCTCTCTCTCTCCCCCTTCTCTCTCTCTCTCTCTCTCTCTCTGTCCATATTCTCCGCTATATTCCGCTCACCACTTCCAGTCGCGGTTAACGGGCGTGCGGTTGCCAGGAGAGGCGCGCGTACATTAAGGTGTGCAGCTTTTAACGGCAGAGCGGCACGGGCTCACCCCGCCATTTCTTCGTGCAGAGCCCTGGAATGTCGAGTAGCGGCTCGGGCTCTTCCTCGCGGAAGGAGTTCGATGTGAAGCAGATTCTCAGGATCCGATGGAGGTGGTTCGGTCACCCCGCGGTCCCTCCGCCTCACTCCCCGCCGCTAGGAGACTACTTCGCCGGGAGGAGAACGGGCGGCAGCTCCGGAGACGGACCTTCAGTCAGCGGCTGTAGCAACTCGAATTCAACCAGCGTGAACCCCAGCGCTGGGAGTCACGGCGGTCTGGTGGCCAGCGGCAGCGCTGGGTCTAACCTGTGTAACGGCAGCAACAGAAAGTTTGCTGATCCTGCGGGGAGTCGCGGCGGTCCGGGGGGAGCGGCAGTTGGAGCAACGGGGAGCTCCTGTCCCCGCTCCTTCAGCCAGCCAGAGTGCAGGAGCTCCGCCGCAGCGCTGTCGTGGGTCTCCCCGCCGCCTCATCGTCGCTCCCGGCCGGTGACGAGCATGGAGCCCCCCGGCGAAGCTCCGGTGCCCCAGCTGGTACCCGAGCCCTCCGCTCATGTCGGGGTTGAGGAGGAAGAGGAAGAGGAGGCGGCGGCGGCGGCGGCGGCGGCACCGGCAGCGTCGGGCAATGAGGAGAACAACAACCACCCGGAAACTGACTCCAGCTCCTGCAGGTAGGAGGGGGCAGGTTTGAGTGGTGAAATTTCTGTTTTGGGATCTTTTCGCCAAAAGTAAACTTTCTAGAGCAGAATGTGAGCCGAATCAAGTCACGTTAAAAGTTAGGGCAAGTGAAGAGCTCCTTCACTGGTTGAGTTGCCCTTTACAGTTACTGAAATTAGTGTTTTATAATTTGATGAATCATTCTGCTATTTTTACATTTAACCACAGTGGGCTTAAGGGACATTTCGTTTTGTCATTTTCCAATACTGGTGCACACAGGGCATTTGGAAACTGAGTGTGCACCTACTAAATATTGGCCTAGCTTATAGAAAAAGTAAGTCGGGGATGCACCATGTAAGATGCTGTAAGACAGCATCTGCAGTAGTGGAGGGCCACTCATTACAGATAGAGAGCGAAGATGATGGCTGAGTACCTTTGGGACAGAATCTGGTCCACTGATTTCTCAACCTCCTAATGAGGCCTCGCCAACCAGGCTCTGTTAGAAGTACCAAACACAAATGCACACTCTTGTGAATATGGGATTTTCAGATTCAAATTAACCAGATGACTCCAGGGCCGAGGGTCGGCATGTAGCCACATACTGCACTTGACATTTACATTGTTTTGTTTTCAGCGACCCATTCTCCAGCTTCAACTCACAGTCCCCATGGCTCTGCATGTTTGTGTGCACATGCATGATGTGAATGCTTTGCACTGGTGTGGCCATGCAGCTGTAGTGGTGTGAAAATACATTTAATTAATAGTTGCCATGGAGACAGCAAAACAAAGCAATTAGAGCATCATAACTAATCTTAAGTGCATCTGCATGGACTTCACAGATTTATGTTTTTATTATGATGCAGCAGTAAATGTGATGAAGTAAAGGAAGAGAAACAGTGTGTGTTTTGGTTATGTGTGTGTGTTTACTATACCAGCGTAATGATGCATCTGAAGGCATCCTATCATGCTCTGTGTTCCCAAGACACATATCAGAAAATATTAATGATTCATAGGACACGCACAGACTTTAAAACATCTTTCAGTGGGAGCAAACGCAGATGTATTTTTTAAAATCGATTCATGTCTGATGCTCTATCATTCCACACCCCATTTGTTTTCACCGCAAATGTGTATGTTTGTGTGCGTTGTAAGAGAGAGTGAGAGAGAAATATGGTTTTAAAATATCTATTGTTATGCAAGGCTTTATCTTGGGAGTCTGGCAGCGCTTACACAGAAAATTACTTGTGCTCAATAGTAATGCATGTAGCGACACACACCAGCCTCATTATAGGCAAAGACATACTACATAATGATGTGAACCTGAACAGATTTTTAGAGTGCATGGGTATAGCCGTGTCCATGTACATGTTATGGTTGCCATACCAACACAGACATTAGTTTCTGCAGCATACATGTGCAGCACTGTGCATGTATGTTTTATGATTTTTATGTGTGTGTGTTACTGTCTGTATGCTGTTCATTCCTGTCCCTCTGAGAGCTCCTGTGTACAATATGATACTCCCAAGAACACAAGTGGCAGAATCCCAAATGGATCATGGGAACAGACGAGTACAGAATACCAGAGTGGCTGAAGGCTCGCTTTGACTCAGCTGATCTCCTCTTCTCCCTTTTACTTTCTACCCCCCCCCCCCACCCCCCCTCCGCGCCTAATCCTGGTATGCCTCCCTTACTCTCTCTCCCCCTCTGTCCCGTGTTCCTCCCTGCCCACCCTTGTCCATTCATTTGCCCTCTCTTTTCTTTTTTCCCAGCTAATGTGTTGGAAAACAAAAGCATTTGTATGTGTGTCACGGAGGCTGTAACATGTGGCCAGTCAGGCACCGTGGCTGTATGATCACGTTGTACATCAGCTTACAGAACTAAGTTTCATTTGCATTAGCTGTTAGCCTACAGGCTAATCAGACTAGATAGTTAATCACCGGGGAGTGTGTGTGCAAATGTGCGTGTACGAGAGAGAGAGCGAGGCAGGGAGAGAGACCCTGAATGACAGTTGTGTGAGTGTCCTTGCCTGGTGCAGGGGTTTAAAAAATCTGGCTGCATGGTGTTGATTCGCCCCGGACACACTCTCTGTTTCTCCCCTCTCTCTGTTTCTCTCTCTGTCAATGTTGAGTGCCTGCCAGGCTCAATTAAGGGGACTGGAAGGCAGCATTCCCCCACTTCAAAGCCATCTCCTCTGGCAGTATTTAGCCAAACCATTCGTATGCATACACACTCACACACACATGCATGCACACTCAAAGCTAGCCAAAAGGCCTCCTTGGAGGGGTTAGAGTGGGGAAAACTGAGGCAAAGATGGATGATGGGATGATGGGATGAGGTGGAATGAAGTGAGTGATGGATTAGTTGAAGATATAAAAGTGAGGACGGGAGACGGATGTAGAGGGCAGAGGCAGAGGTAAAATGACCTGCTGTAGCACGTCAGCAGCAGCACACACAAACCCGAATGCGTGCACTGTTGACATCTTACACCAGCGCTGCTTACAACATTTATTAACAGTGCCTAAGATTATTTAAAAATTCAATTCAAGTCAATTTTCTTAAGCTTTAGCTCAAAATCACAAATTTGCCTCGGGTTTAAACCTGCAATAGCTGATATTATTTATTTATTTATTTAGTTTTGCTACTTGGGGGAGGCGGACAAAGGCTGTTCACACTGATATTGTAATACCTTTTCAGTTGATCTGGCGAATTTG
>NC_060153.1:13459483-13496983 GCF_021292245.1 Micropterus dolomieu | reverse complement strand
AAAAAATGCTTCAACACACACACACACACACACACAATGACTTGTAAACACACACAAAAATAGATTTTAACATGTGCAAATCTGTTCATATATCTGTCAAACAGCCATATGCAGATCAGGACATTGAAAATGCTGCACCCTGCAGTGATATGGAGGACTGCTGTATATGTCACTCTCATAATGCATCCATTAGTCAGTCACCACCTCATTTACAAAGACATCTCCAAGAGCAAGTACTGAAAACTAACATTAAATATTAAATAACAATTAAATACTTTATGGCATTTTTTAATAACTTGATGTTTGTGAGTGTGTGTGCGTGTGTGCGTGTGTGTGTGTGTAAAAACTGTACAGTGACATGAAAGGGTAATGGATTCATTAACTCTGACCTTAAAATAATTCCTCTCTGTCCTTCATCGAGCATGCTCTCCATTATGTCGTATATCTTCTTTCTCAGACCCCCCACCCCCACCCCCTGTCCTCCATGAGCTCAGCTTCTGTGATCGAGACATGCAAATAGAATAATCTCTGCTATGACTGCACGGATTGGCATGTCTTTTTTACTGCATGCTTGATCTGGCTAAAGTTGTGTCTTCTTTTATAAAAACAAAGGGTGTCACCAGGAATCACTCGTAGGGATCCTTTCCATAATGTTGTTAGACCTCGTGTAAGAGTCTGAGTCTGTCGGTGGCAAAAAGCGGCACTTTTTGTGGATGTAATTTTGATGGGCGCAATTGCCCCAAAGGAATGGAAGGAAAGTTTCAGCCACTACAGCTTTTGTGGTTGTTGGCTGAAGCCATTTACTGCACGGATACCAAAACCTTTTGTACTTACTTGTTATTTTGATACCTAAATATGTGAAAACAGGGCCCAGGGTTAAAAATACAAAAATTATCCTTTAGGATGATCACTTGCCTCAGATTTTGACATTGTAAAAGATGTTACCGCATTGTTGAAGTGTGTTAATCTGAGAAAAGCTCCCGGCACTTATGGCATCTGTGTGTACACTGTGCCACTTCTTCCGGCTTCTTTTCCAAATATCAGTTTAGTTTCACATCGTTCAGAGATCTTCTAATTTGGCACTGGTTTCAAAGATAACTAACCCGTAAGAAACAAATGAATTCAGGTCAGTCTCACTTATGTTATGAACATAGATATTAGATATTAGAAACTGCTCTTGAGGGAAAACGTGCTCCACTGCAGTTTGACTATTAAGCATTTAAACATCTGTGGACATGAAGCTCTTTATCCTCAATATGCTCAGTATGCACAAACATCTGGAGATGCCTTAGGCCCATGCCAGACTTTTGTTTGCAGTTTTCTTCCACCTAATAACATCTCTTCAGAGAGAGGAGCACACATGATTCCCATTCGGAGGGGATTTATTTTTTTAGGGGAAATCGGGTGATAATATCTAATATTACATGCATTAATGAGTCATTTTATTTTGTCTGGAGTGCATACTTGTAGGATCTTTTTCCCTCTATACACAATAATAATTACAGTCCATTTACTTGCTGTTTTTCAGCACACTTGTTTGTACCTCCTGTTTGGAGTGATAGAAGGCAGGATCATTACAAGACCATACACTAACATATTCTCTCTCTCTCTCTCTCTCTGTGCATGTTTTACCTTATCAACCAATGTCAGATGTGTCAGATAAGAAAAAAGTTAATATTAAAGTCTTTGATCCGTCTTGTATGAATAAGTGGAAAATGTCAGTGTGTCTCCTAAGATGGTGTGAAGCTGTCAGATTTATGCTGTAAAACCCACAGAGCTACGTGACTAGACATTATTCTGGTCTCCGTTTGGTCTAAACTTTTAGGCTTTGACTATTCTGCTGTACTTTCCAGCTCATAATGCTCCACTCCCACCTCATAAGCCTTCTGTGTTAAAAGCGCCCCCCACCCCTGTTGGTAGTGCAGACTTTCCACTTTCCTACTGAACAGACCTTTTCAGGGGCTTTTGCTCTAACCTGAAAAAAAGACTTTGAGCAAATATTCAAACATAAACTCTTTGAACTCAGATGATTATGAGTTGATGTTGTGTACATCATGTAAAGTAAACATTTAAAGTGGATTGTGCAACTTCGAATTGGACCTTTAATACATACTTCCCCGTATCATCCAAAAGGCATTATCATTCTCTTCAATCCTATTCCATTTTATGTCTCTAGAGCTTTAACAATACGTTTGTCACAAAGAAACTTTATAGACATACATACAATTGAGAATTTTAAAGATTACCATTGTCCACAGCATCTATCTTGCTCTTTATCGCACTCTTACTGGCAAGTTCCTTTTATAGTAACTCTCTCACACTCAGCCATTACCGCCGTCATGTACCTGTCTGATTAGCATGCTCTACCTCACTCTCTGGTCTGGAGCATTGTGGTAGCGTCTCATTTTAAATTTAATTATTAGAGTCAGAATTAAGAACACCATTGTCCATAGCTTTTTCCATTCGGATTGTCCTGGGCATGGTAAAACTATTTAAAATATATGCCGGTTCAGCAATTGCTAATCATTGTAAGTCTGAACGTCCGGCTGAATCGTCAACTCTTATCTCTCACTGCAAAAAATTGCACTGAACACTTCAGTGTAGCCAGTTGAATTTTCATGGATACATTTACAGGAGAAAAATGCTGTGCATTGTCTGGTTGTTTAATCATTTCCAGGCTGCCCGGTCCTTCTCTGTTCTGGATCTTTTCCCCTGCCAGTCCAGACTCGTCCTGTCAGCAAGGTCAAAGTCTTCCATTCCTCCATTACAGCTGTCCATCCTCTCTGACTGATGCCTGACTCTCTCTCTCCCCTCACAGACTGGTCCTCTCATCCGTGTCGGACTACTTTGCGGCCATGTTCACCAGTGATGTTAGGGAGGCCAAGCAGGACGAGGTGAAGATGGAAGGAGTAGACCCTGATGCGTTGTGGGTCCTGGTGCAGTATGCATACACAGGTACAGAGACACACTGATCACCTTTATTAGAAAAAAGTTGAAAACATACTGTCAGGCTCCTCTCTTTCTCTAGAAAAAAATCACATACCATGGTTCTGCTCGAGGTTTCTGCCTCTTAAAAGGAAGGTTTTCCTTGCCTGTGTCGCCTAGTGCTTGCTCTTGGTGGGAATTCTTGGGTCTCTGTAAATAATATCACAGAGTGCAGTCTAGACCTGCTCTATATGAAAAGCGCTATGAGATAACTGTTGTTGTGATTTGGCGCTGTATAAATAAAATTGAATTGAATGTACTGGTAGTTATCAGAACTGCTGAAATTGTTATTTAATAAGTAAATCAGAGAAGTTAATCCTGCTCACAACCAACCTACCGCAGCACTGATATGCATATTATTTATTGTTTTTAAGCTTTTGGATTTTATAAGAACACATGTTTCCCACACTGTGTCTATACAAGAGGCGTAGTGTGAGCAGCATGTTAGCAGAGCAGTAGCACAGGACAACGCCATGTCTACACAGGATGCTTTCAGGTGAAGTGTAGGTCACCCACGGTCTGGCCGCGGTCTGATTGTGCTCAGCCCACAATCACTGTAGTTACACGCGTAAAGCAGACGAAAATAGACTTAGAAGTAGTACAATACGCTACAGGATGTAGATAAATACGCTACAGGATGTGTTTATGCATGTATAGCATGAGTGAAATGCAAGCCGCTACACAGCCTGCTGTATTGATCAAAATAGAAGTGTAGCTTCTCCATCAGATGTGCGTGAGACGGATGACTTTAAAATGCGGCTGAAACCTTCTGTGCAGACATAACACACTGGTGATATTCTGTATTTTTAGTATTGTCAACAAATTCCATGAAAAAAACAAAACCCTAAATAGATTAATCCTATATATACATGTATTGTCTGCACAGTCAAAGCATGATATGCGTTATTCCTCCGTGTCATAGACCAAAAAACACATCAGTGAGCCACACAGTCGCACAGTAGTTGATCCCACACAAACTGTCCTGCTGCTCTACTTTAAATACACAATAGCACAAATGCACACCCAAATGTGTATTAATCCACATCTGAAAATAGTTCCCAGAATGGGATTTATTCAAGAGCGTGGTCTTTCAATTTGAGAGTATGACTTATTGATGTCACATTCAGATTGCGTAATGCTTTCCCTCAAAACGCTGCCGTCGCACTCAAACAGCCCCTGCTTGTTCTTGGATTTGCTCTGCTTCTGCTCAAACTGTGTGCTTGCAGATATATTGTTGCTTGCACAGACTGTCGCTGTAGCTTCAACCTTCTCCTCAACGCTCAGTGCTCGCATTAAAAGGTTCACTCTCAGATTTATGCTCTGGGATTTTTTGTGCAATAACTACTGTCAAAATCCCCCAACCAACAGAATGTCATAGTCTTGACCAATGAAATGATCCCTGATTTATTGTAGGTGTATTAGCTTTACTTCTTGGAGCTCCCTGTACTGGCAGTTAATCTTTAACCGGGTCACAAAGGTGATGTTTTCTCCTCCAGCACCCTAACGGGAGGCTAGTGTGCTGGACGGCTACTACTATATAGCATGTAGCTATTATAGTAAAAAGTATAGATACTGGTATATGTAATAGCTGTCCTTTAATTCCAAATGTTGTATAGAAAGCAAGGGAAGTACATGACAAAGCCATGGAGAGCGGGACTGGATGAACCTGGTTAAAGAGTAACCACCCAAAAAATATGGAATCCTTTTGTGATATCTTGTCGTCCTTTCTTGCCGTCTGACCGTCTTCCATCTTCTCCATCCTCTGTCTTTATCATCCAGGCCGTCTTGAGTTGAGGGAGGACACCATCGAGTCTCTTCTATCAGCCTCCTGCCTGTTACAGTTGTCGTCTGTGGTTCAGGCCTGCTGTTCGTTCCTCATGAAGCAGCTCCACCCCTCCAACTGTCTGGGTATTCGTTCCTATGCCGACGCTCAGGGCTGCAATGACCTGCAGAGGGCCGCCCACGCCTACACCATGGTGGGTACACCTCCAGCAATTAACTGAGAAAATGAATGAAACTGATTCAGGTGGACCGCAGGTGATGTTCAGGTTTTGACAATTAATGTAAGAACAATAAACAGGCTCCTTTCGGCTCTCCCTTTTACAACTATCCCTCTCCAGTTTTCCAGCCTTTATGTTATTCTTGGTAACAAATTGGTTCCTCATTCGCAAACACACCATTATCGCCACAATGGCTGTTTTCAGCTCATGGTTGCTATGGTGACTGTGAAATAGCTCTTCCATCGACTTGATTATTCTTCTTCTTCTTTCCTTGTTCTTCACATGCCTTTTTTTCCACCCTCTACGAGTCTGTCAATGTCAGTCTTCCTTTCTCTCTCTGTTTCTCTCTAAGTGGATTATTGTTACTTTAACTTTAATCTGGGGTAATTACGTCGTAGAGGCGATTTTGTCTGGGCGTGTCTGTAATTCAAACACACAGCCAATGTGTAGGAGCTATACAAAAGACTGAAGAGAGAAGTCTAGATTGTTTTCTTATAGTTTTTATATTTTAAATGTTTTATTATTATTAATATAGTATTGTGGGAATCAGTTCACATTTACATGTAATCTTCCCCTTATCTAATTCCCACAGATAATACCTACCAAAACAAAAGAAAAAAAACAGAAATGAGAAATAAGAAAATATGTCTATAACAGTTATGGCAAACTCTACATCCACAGTAACGATAATAACCATTGTCACCATTCTCATCACCTCATTGTCACAGCTGACACAATTACTAACCATAATGTGGCTTAACACTGAGGACATGTACCACAAGTGATGTTTGTATGCTGGCCTCTATTCTTAAGTATCTAGTTTACATTTCTACCCCATGCACATTCACTCGGACCTGAAGTCTATTTTGATAATCAGTGAAACGCTTAAGACATTTTTTCAAATCAAAATCAAAAATGCCAGACATTCCTTGGCTCCAAGCTTCTTAATTGCTAAGATAATCTTTTGTGATAGTGAACTATATATCTTTGGATTTAGTGCTGTGTGTGGGACAAAAAGAGTAATCTGAAGATGTCACAGGAAGTGTTACTATTTTGTGATATCTTATAGACCAAACAATTTATTGGTTGAAATGATCTACATGCGATAATGAAAATGATCGTTAGTTGCAGGCCTACTCTCTACTTCTCAAGCAATCTCCGCATCTTATACCACTAAATCATCCCAGCCTTTTTTCATCAAGACCCTTTTTTCCCCAACTGTTCATCCATCTTCCTCTGACCTTTCTCAAGCCCTCATTTCCTCCTTTTTTTCTCTCCCTTTCTTTCTTTCTTCCAATCTGTGATCCCTTTCTTCGCTCTATTCATATGTTCCTATTCTTTTTTCCTCCCTTCATTCCCTTTTTCATCTGTACTCCGATATCAGAATCAGAAACGGGCTTATTGCCAAGTAGGTTTTCACATACAAGGAATTTACATTGCCTAAGTTTACAATTAAAGCATGTGCAATATATATATTCTAAAATGAAGAGCCTTACAGCATTTAAAATGAAGGGGATGTGCAAAATGTTGACAAAAGATCTACAAATGTGAAAAAATAAAAACCTAGATGTTTGCAAAAATGTGCGTTAATGTAACGTGTCATTAATTAATTACTTTTTTTAAAAACTAATCTGACTCTTTCCTTCTGTCCACCAGGAACACTTTTTAGAAGTGGTGGGAGGTCAGGAGTTCCTGTTGCTCCCAGTGGAGGAGATGGAGAGGCTGCTTACCTCTGATGACGTCAATGTGCCAGATGAGGAAACCGTAGTAACCTCTTTGCTAACGTGGGTCAGTCATGACTCCGCCACGCGGGAACGTCACCTACCGTCGCTGCTGGCTCACATCCGACTGCCACTGCTGGAGCCACAGGTGAGAGCTGCAAAGAACTCATTTAATGTAGCTATAATATGTATTTTGATATATTATATGGTGAATAATACAGAGCTTTATAGCTACTTTCAGCTCATTATATAGCCATTTATGGCCACTGTAGGCAGCTGTTTTCAGTGAAAAGTGTTACGGGGTGTGGTGTGTGGACAGAGAGGACCCAAATGCAGCACTCAGAGGGAAGGAGGTTTATTGGAGGAAAAAGGGTGAGAGGGACTGGAGGGAGAGGAGGACGTCGGGGAAGTACAGGCACGGGGAACCAAGGAGACAGGGGGCCAGAGAGCCGGGGAACACAGGGGCCGAGGAAGCGTGGAGAGGCGGGGGAACAGGGAGGACGCCGTGAGGGAAGTCCAAAGAGGAGTGGGCCAGTGGATGAGCCCAGCCGAACGGAGGACGAGGGTGAGTGTACCTGGGAGGAAAACAGACAGAGCAACAAGGTTAGGGAAGACAGCAACAAGGTACAGGGTAAACGTGAAAAAACAAGAAACATGAAAGCCTGAACGTGGGGATGGCACCAGGTATGGAGCAGCGACGATCAAGCAAGGATGGTGTGGAGAACCGGGGTTGAAATACAGGCTGGGATGAGGTTGATTACTGGCAGGTGTGGGAGGCTGACGAGGTGGATGATGAGTTGCAGGTGCAGGTAGTTGGCTGGGCTCAGGAGCAGAGGGAGAGAGAGCACACGGGGGAGAAAACACAGAGAGGCGGGCAGAGAACAGGAAACCAAGGAAAAAAAGCAGAAAAACTGATAAAAAGTAGAAAAAACCAGGACACTCACCGTCAGCCGGGCTGCCACCACAACAGAAAAGGTTCTATAAAGGCACTATACAATACCTGCTCAGCACCAAACGGCAGACAGATAGAGTTCAACTAGCTGGTGAACAGAATGGAGCATTTAGCAGCTAAAGAACCAGATGTTTTCCTCAGGAGTTGGTGGAGAACAAAACAGAGTTAAAGATATTAGATACTGGGCCAGTTTGCCAGTTCACCATATCAACTTAAAAGATGATATGTCTAGGGTGTGTTCATAACATTATTCCTGAAGCCCCCAAGTGGCCAAACAATCTTTTACTGCGGGTTTCATAATGGACTTTTTCTCTTCCTATACCCCAATAACAGTACTCTCTTTTTCCAATTAAAACATTTTCATATCTCACTTTGTCAAACTCATTGGAATCCTTCCTATGTAAATTAACAAGACGACAGGATTTGATATGGCACTAAAAACAGAGTCAGCAGCCCATTGTGACTGACTCTAACCGATCGTGGAAACACGACATTGACAAAGAAACTGTATTGATGTGGATCGGTCCCGTCACTGCCTGAGAACTGGTCCACTTGTAAGGTTAGTATTTGCACTGATACTGATTTGGTGTAAAATTGTAAAAGCTTGTGCAAAGGCCTGTCCATGTCCGGTCTCTCTTTGTCTCTCCATCGTTTTCCTCTGTCTCTTCCCTGTTGTCTCTATTTCTCTGTCACGCTCTTAAATCAGTTAAATGGGCTATAATATACCCGCATATTGCTGAGAAGCAAACAGTGAAAAGATTAATTACGAACACTAACAAGAGCACATTAGTTATCTACTGTGTTCATGAGGTTGTTGCCCATATGTCTTGCTGTGTGGCATCCATCAGCACATTTTGAAGCTAAAAAACATTAATATTGTAGGAGCTTTGTTAGAGTTGTTTATGTCTTAATGTCTCTCACAGCAAAGCATGCAGCAAGAGCCTTCCTGACGATCTGCTGGTCTTTTCCACTCACTTTCCTCTTTAGACAATTAGAGAGAGTATAGCCATTACGCTAAACGTAGATCACAACCATTACTTTGTCAGGTGTGTGCTTGTTTGTGCCTGTGTAGAGCCTATATGTGTGTGTCTGTGTATGTATCACCACTCTACCCCCTCCTCTCTTGAGTATCTTGACTGGTAATGTGATGCTGAGAAGTTTATGTGCTAGACAGAACCTCACTTACTGCCTAGGGCATCGGATGCACACACACACATTTTAAACCTTAATTAAGTTTGATATCTCTCTTAACTGCAGCTAAATTATCTCTTTTCTTCATCTCCTTCATCAGTCATTTCCCACATTGTATATAAAGAAACTGAAGAGATAAAACTCCCCTTGTGCCCTTCGCTTTCCATTTTCTCTGCCTGCATCTATAACTCCCACTTTTGCAGTTGTGCGGTATACGGGATGAACACCTCAGATATATGGCTTTGCCCTGGGCAGCTGAAATCACAAGTAGCTGTAACATGTAATCAGAGGAGAAGATGGATGGCAGAGAGTCGAAGCAGTAGAATGGCACTAGAGCGAAGAGAGCAACAGCAAGATAGACATAGAGCTGAGGGTTGATTCAGCCGTTAACAGTGTACCCCTCCCCAACCACCACCATCATGCTAAACTGACAACTTAATTAACATTCAGCAACCTCATGAGCTGTGAAATGCCAATAAAGCAAAGTACAAACCTCATACAGACAAATGATCAATATTAATCAACCAATTAGTCAGCTCTCTATGTAGCCTGATGTGGGATTACTCATCAAGAGGATGTCAATGCACCAAATAAATACCTATAATCCCTTCTCCCCATCACCGCTGTCACACACAAACATAGACACACAAACACAGTTGGCCTAATCTTTTCAGAGCAGCATCTTTGGGCTATAAATCAGACAGTGTGCACCAGGGCAGAAAGTGTGTATGTGTGTGTGTGTGTGTGTGTCTTCATCAAAAATGATCATTGATTAATCTGCTGATTATTTTCTTGATTAATCATCTGCCTCAAAATTGGCAGATATAATTTTTAAAGAAGAGGTCATATTATGCTTTTTGTTTTTTTCCCTCTCCTTTATTGTGTTATATATCTTTTTGTGCATGTAATAGGTTTGCAAAGTGAAAAAGCCCAAAGTCCACCCCATTACGATCTTCCACAGAAAACACTGCTCCTGAACTGCCTGAAAACAGCTCGATTGTAGTCCAGCCTTTACTTCTGTAACTATCTGCGTCACTACGTAACATGCGACATAATGTGGCACGCCCTCAAAAACACTGGTGGAGAAACACACTGAGCTGCAGCACACACAGGGACAAGATTTCCACCCGCTCCCTCCCATAGCCCCCACTCTCCCTACAAAAGTTAGATACTCTCCAGGCAGTCAGTGGACATAAAGTTGGAACCATGATGTACAGACAGTTCACAGTTAGAATGTGTATGTTAAACAATACGTTACAAATTAATAACTTAACACGTTACTCTAGTCTAGGTTGTGAAGCTGGACCGAAGCACTGATTACCGGCTTGTCAGGACCCGCCCTACCCTGCTTCTGATTGGCTAGTAGTCCACAACTAGGGACTTCTAACAAAGGTCAAATTGGCTAGGGTTGTGGTCGAAAAGTCTTTTTTGCTTAGGAAGGTTCCTAACTGAGTGAAGTGACCCAAAAGTATTTAAGTGGCAGACATGATAAGATCTGGTTGAATTCTCTAAAAGCTAAGGAAAGGAGCCTCAGTGCTTCCTTTCTTATCTCCTATAGCATAGGGTACACCGGACCATCCTTTATGAAAGGAAAGGAGATAATGTCATCCCACAATTCCTTGTGGCAGCAACATTTAAAGCAATGCACGTTCTCAGAAGCACATTATGATTCTTGACACACACACAATTTCCTCCTTTCTTTTGGTTTGTTTTAATTTTGCTTTGCTGTAATCTAATGCTTTTATGTTTCGGATTGTTGAAATATGCCATGAAGTGTTGTATTAGAAAAGCAGCCTCATTGAATTGGCGGCCGCTGGCCACATCCACCCAAGCAACCTCCATGTGGCCCAGCACATAATCTAATAAATATAACAAAAAAAGTAAACTACATGTATAGTGAATGGAAGTCCCTAAAGAGTGAGCTATATCATTTCCTTATGGTTGAGTTTCACATGCGCTGTACTGATCACCGCCAGTCAAGGCTCAACATAACTGTCCGACCTGCAGCCTCTCCCGCTCCTCTGTGTCTGCAGAGCGCGCACACACATACGGATCGAAGTCAGCCGGCTGATCAGCGGACATTGACGACAACTACGCTGGTTAGTGTATGTATGTGGTGCAATAAAGACTTAGCCAATTCTTTACCAACAAACCTGTTTAATAAGCGTAAACATCCAAAACACCATGTTTTAATCTGCCCAGTCACTCATCCACTGCAGCTGTGTTTTGGTTTTAGGCTACACAAGCACAGCGCTAGTTCAGATAATAGCTTATTGTTACAAACAAGCTAAAGTGAAAACTCTCTGTCTTTAGTAACTGTTCAGCTTAGTTTGCCACTTACATTAAAATATGACACATTATAAACTCAGTTGGTGGAAACAGACCAGCCCTCCGCTCTACCAGCAGCAGCAGAGGGAGGAGGAGGACAGGAGGGACTGAGCTGTTCATTCTTTCTAAACTTCACTCAGTATGTTGATGTGAGGAATAGGATTTTATTTTACTGACATGTTAGATTTGTTTCCAGTGAGCTATTAGTGACTTTGCTGTTGTAAATCATGTTGCTGCTCGAGAAACAACATTTAGTTAATAAAAAATGTTAATAAAAATTATGTTTTTAAATAAAATATGCAATTATTTAGTAATAAATAGGACTGATAAGAGCTTTACCAATACAAGTGTGTCAATAAAATCCTAATGATCCCAACTCTTGAGAAAATGTCCGGGCCATCTCTGTGTCCTGGTTTTAAAATCCGGCCCAGTCGAATCTGTAATTGAATAGTCCTGGTCTGCAGTGATCATAGTAATATATCTTCCTAACAAAAGTTATAGTGGGATACAAAATACAAACTGGGATCCAGAGAATGTCTCATACACTAGAGCTTCTACTGTTCATTAAGCCTTACAAAGAAGTGTTGCATCAAAGAAAGTACTGTAACTTGAGCTTTTGAACTTTTTGTATACTGTAATTTAATAAAACTATAACTAAATTACTGAGAAGATCCTGTTACTGAAACAAATAACTAAGTTACTAAAACATTACATTATAAACTAAACAAGACATTTTGAAAGCTTGAACATTGCCTTTGTCTCTTTTGTCCCGGATTGAATGGGCCCCTCTGGCCCCAGCCTGGCCCCCTTAATAAAATTGGTCTAGAACCGCCACTGGGCTGGAGGGTGAGTGTGAGCAAGCATTTTCAATGTGACAACCATTTCCATTATTTGGTGACTGGTAGCCTACCCTATAGGCCTTTTTGCTTTCTTGATTATGAAGTAATATAAAACAACACAGGGTGGCGCAGTGACAAAGATTTGTAGTGCATCCTAAGAACATTTTAGTTTCATCATGACAGGTCACGTCAGTAACATCTGCCGTCGAATAATTACGTCGCCTAGTAGAGCAGTCGGATTTTCTGAGCCCTGTGGTCGTCTTTTCCTAAGTCTTTATGAATTGTCCTTCACATCTTTCCTTGACCTCATGACGTTTTCCATCGAGGTTAAGGACAGGTGGTTAGGAAAGGAGATTTTCTTGACTTTTAGACCGCAGCCTAGAAGTCCTTAACTAAGGACTTCTTACAAAGATCAAATTGAAGTGAGATGCTTCACGCCCTTGCTAAAACGGAGCGGTCAACACACAGGGTGAAAAGTGGTGCAGCAGCAATGTGCAGTATGACAAAAATGTGGTGTTTTTTGAAAATTAAACCATATAAATTGTTTCTTTCTTTTTTCTTTTTTTTTTGCTTAACTTTCTGAAAAACCCAAATTTATTTAGTTTCTCAACATTCTCTCATTTGCGAAGCTGGCACCAGGGCATTTTTGGCATTTTTGCTTTAACAAGACTGAAGCCATGCTAACATGCTCGCAATGACAATGCGAACATGCTGATGTCATCAGTTTTGCAGGTATGTGGTCATAAACCAAAGTATTGGACAAAGTTGATTTATGATGGCGCTAGAGGAAAAGTCATTGGATCACCAAGGTTGGTAGGCTGCATTGTCTGTCCACCACGAATATCTGTACTGAATTTCATGGCAGTCCATCTGATACTTGTGGAGACATTTCACTCAAAACTACAAAGGTGAACCTCATGAGGGGACAAAAAGTCAGTATGCTTTATCCTCAGGGTATCATGAATGTTAGCAACCGTTAGACCAACATTGACCATCCATCTGGAATTAATTAAATGATTATCAAAATATTTGCAGATTAATTCTCTGTCAATGGTCTAATCGATTCATTGACTTATAGTTTCAGCTCTGGGGTAGAAGGCGACTGAATAGCATGTCTTGCAAATGAGAGAGGATTAAAGAATGAAAAACGTACCTTGGTGTTGGATGTGTGCTTCAGTCTGTATGGGAGATCGTTTGCCATCAGTGTCTGTCTTCTTTTGTCCAAGTGTGAGCTAAAGTAGAGAGGGGAGAATTTACTTTCCTGCTGCCCACTGTGAGGTAAAGAGTGGACAGAGAGGAGAAGGTGGGGCGCCTGCAGGTTTCAGTCTTATCTCGCCCTCCACATTCAGTCCTTCTCAGCGTGATGGACAAATAGCACTGGAGAGGACAAACACGGTTTTCGATCTCTGTCCTTCTTTATCACGCACACACACAAATCAATGCCGAAATAGGGTTCACCCTAATTTGATCTGTGATTGTATGCAATGGAAGCGTGGATTCACCCTGGTGTGTAAGCTGCTTATCCATTTACCATGCTTGCTTTACGCTCTCAGGCTGGGAAAATTGATTTTATATTCAGTGACCAAATATAATTATTTAGGCCAAATCTTTCTTTTCTTTGCAGTGGTGGGAATTATGGCGGAGAAAAAAGAGGGTGTGATCAAATATACTCAATTATAGTTGCTCTCTGTGACTAAATCTTAGCAGCAATTTCTGAACTTCCCCACTGACTTAGCTTCAGCCAGCACGCACACACACGCAGTCTGGAAACTTCAAATGACTTTTATAAGCAATATCTGTCTCCTCTGGAACCTCTACAGCTTTCCATCTATTAACACACATACACAAACACACACCTATCTAAATGTAAATCATGCCTTCTTGCCTTCAGGGGAAACTTGCTTTTCGCCACCCTGCCTCTCACACAGGCCGTGATTTCATGTGGATATATTTTAAGGAACAGGCTGGTGGATTGAAGTGCTTCATGCTGCAGCCCCTGGCTGTCTCTATGTGCGTCTATCTGTGTGTGATCACAGATGAGGTTAGAGGGTATGGACTGAAAGCTGATGAGATGTTGAGTACAGATTAGTTCACCAGTGTGTCAGATGATCAGTGTGTGCTTGCTTGTTTGTGTGTGTGTGCGTGAGCACTAATGGCTGTTTCTCTGATCTGATCTAATCTCTCAATCAATGAGAGAACAGCTTTCTTTCGACCCTGAGAAATCCACAATCAGTGATAACATTATAAGCCACGCTGGCCCACACCCGCATTACACACACACACTTTGCATTTGTTTCCGCTTCTTGTTGATAGCAGTTGTCACATGTCCCTTGTGTGTTCATGTGTGTGTTTTTTTCATATGTGTGTAGTTCTTGGCAGACCTGGAGTCCAACCCTCTGCTCCGAGACAGTATGGAGTGCCAGAGGTTGCTGATGGAGGGGATGAAGTATCACCTCTTGCCCCAGCGCCGGCCCCTGCTTCAGAGTCCCCGTACACGGCCCCGCAAGGCCACAGTCGGAGCCATGTTTGCCGTAGGAGGCATGGATGCTACGAAAGGTAGAACAGTCACTTTCACATAACCACACACAACCAGATATTACATATACTCTATATGGTGTATGTACATATTTAGTAGGGATGGGGGTGGGGGATCGATTCAGCATAGTATTGTGACATTTTATCAACCTTATTATTTAATTAAATAAATTATTAATATCGCAACCACAATCTACTTTTTGTACTAGAATAATAAAATCAATAGCTTTTTTAGTCCACTAAATGGTGCTAGATTTTTTTTTCTGGTGAGATCAGCAGAGGTCACAATCAGTAAGGTTGGTAAGAAGTTAGTCAGTGAGATAAACAGATCTTATAAGATAAAGCAGATGTTGACAAAGTTTTCCTTTGGGGATGTAATTGGCAGTTGAAAAAAGTAATATATCGTTAATAGTCTGCATGTTGCAAAATGTTTAAAATCGCTATCATATCATGACTTAAGTATCGTGATAATATGGTAACAGATTATCAGGTAACACTAATTATCGCCCCTGAAAGTAGAATCCCTCAGATTAAACAGCATATTGGTGACTTAGGCTCGTCTGTCCAGCCGAGCCTCAGGAGCTTAGGTGTTGTTTTTGATTCTGAAATGTCCTCTGTGCATCTGTGACACCACGATGGTGGAACAAGCTACCACATACCATCAGAGCAGGGGCGTCCCTCTCTAACTTCAAGAAGCTCTTGAAAACTCATCTCTTCCGAGAACACTTCCTCTTATAACACCTCTAACTCCTAACATCTAACATGCACTTCCTGTGCTCTTCTTCTTCTATCCCCTACAATGATCTTGTATTGATTGCACTTTTTATTACCTCTAATTTGCGATATGTGCCATTAGCTCTTACTAGTATTTATTGCTGCTTTTATTAACATGTATTGTCAGTTGTAGATCGCGTGCTGTATTTTATGCTGTGTTAATGATTGTATGTTGTCCTCAAATGTAAGTCGCTTTGGATAAAAGTGTATGAGTAAATGAGTAAATGTAAATGTCCTTAGAGTACCACTCTAAACAACTAGTCAGAAACTCTTTCTTCCAACTAAGGAATATTTCAAAATGAATAATAATAAGTCAAAGGGTGAGTTGGAAATGATCACTCATGCTTTTATTTCTGTCGTTTAGATTACTGTAACGGCCTTTTTACTTGTTTGAGCAAGAAAGAGCTTTACCGTCTCCAGGCTGTTCAGAACTCTGCTGCAAGGCTTTTAACTCACATTAACAAAAGAGCGCACATGACACCTGTTTTAGCAGCACTTCACTGGTTACCAGTCCAGTATGAAATTCAATTTAAAATCCTTACTTATAGAGCCCTGCACGGTCAAGTTCCTCCCTACATCTCTGAGTTGATGCAGCTTCATACTCCGAACCGTAGTCTGACTCTGAGGTCATCAGGTCAGAGGTTGTTAGTGGTTCCCCACAGTCATTTTAAAACCAGAGGGGACCTAGGCTGTGGAATGCATTGCCTACCTTTCTACGTTGTGTGAATTCAGTTGATTCTTTTAAAAAGCAACTGAAGACACTGCTATTCAAGCAGGCTTTTAGTTAGACGTGGGGTTTTTATGGTTTTTATTCTATGTTTTCCATTTGTATTAAATTTTCTTATGCATTGTATTTTACTTTGTTGGATTGTTTTACATTTTATTGTGAAGCACTTTGGGATTTTTATCTGTGAAAGGTGCTATACAAATAAACTTTACTTACTTACTTACTTACTAATCCGGTGATTCCCAACTCTAGTTGTAAGTGTTGTATATTTTTAGTTACTGGTCATGTTTGCTTTTATTTGATAGTACACCGTAGGGTGGGGTGGGTGGTCGACCAGGGACGTTACAATTATGTGGTCATCATCGATAAATCGATAAAAAGAAAAAAAGTTTTGCTGAGAAGATAAAGATAAATGTACTGGAGTAGGAGGCAGCTACAGGCACTAACTCCATGTAGTTGGACAGCTCAAAATTAGAGCTCATCAAGGGACACCGTTTTAATTTACATGTTTTCTCCAGGTGCTACCAGTATCGAGCAGTACTGTCTGCGTCGGGACACGTGGAGGCAGGTAGCTACCATGAGTGGACGGAGACTGCAGTTTGGTGTAGCCGTCCTGGATGGCCGTCTCTATGTGGTGGGCGGCCGAGATGGACTCAAGACCCTCAACACTGTGGAGTGTTACAACCCACACAGCAAGACATGGAGCGTCATGCCTCCCATGTCCACACACAGGCATGGCTTAGGTGAGCCCCATGTTTGAAAAGAAATGTGATATACATACAGTGCAAGCTGAAAAGGGCTTGTTGATTAGACTTATTCTTGAGGGGGATGGATAAACTTTTTATTATTTGGATGAAGTATTTCAAAGATAAATGTTACAATATTATATATATATTTTTTAAATAGTGTTTTATTGATGTTTGCTAAAAGAATTGTCTTTTCACTCCAAACACAGTGAGGTCTGTTTCAGCTCCATAACAGCACCTCTGGTGTAACTGATTCAGTGTCATGCTCAAGAGCACTTCAACAGGGCGGACTGAACCTGTGAATCTATGTGGACAGTCTCCCCACTCGCTGTGCAAGCCAACTATTACAATGACAAAATTTAGTGCTACATTGTTTTTATAAATGTGTGCATGTGTGTGGACAGAGGATTAAAACGCACATCTGGCACCACAGATGTTCTGGCAGATAAAACCCTTGAGTATGGAGGTGTCAACGTGCTGCTAACTCTGTACGCCTAGTGCCTTGGGTGTGGCTGCGCACACACAATAAAAACTCACACTCTTGTCTCATGTGCGTGTGTGTGGTTTTATGAGCTTGTCTGAGCTGATAGTGTTTTGCGAAGTTGCCATGATTTAATCATGCATGTGTGGTTGTGCATCACAGGTGTAGCTGTCCTGGAGGGGCCCATGTACGCAGTAGGAGGACATGATGGCTGGAGCTACCTCAGCACAGTGGAGAGGTAAGCTTGTGAAAATACAAGCTTTAAGCCGCAGTCAACTCATAACTTGCTGGAACATTTTTAGAAGTTCAGATTAGCCATTTTGTTTTACTATGTGCAGGACTGAGAAGTTATAATTTTTACTAGGTGGGACCCCCAAGCTCGCCAGTGGAGCTTTGTTGCGAGTATGGCTACACCCAGAAGCACAGTGGGAGTAGCTGTACTCAATGGCAAGTAAGTATGAGCTCACAAATCCACTCACGTATTGCTTTACACATCTACATTGTCCAAGTTAAAGATTCAATATTAGCATGTTCTCTGTAGCACTGAATGTGCTTTTTGTTATTTGTTTTGGACATCTGTTGGTTGACATCTTGCTCTTGTTCCTAAGATTGCTGTATGCAGTTACTGCAAGTTATTTTGGACAAAAGTGTGATCTGAATGTAATTTCATAGAGGTTTTTAGCAATTTTAGAGATTACACATACATACGGTACTTATTCAAAAGACAGTGTGATTTATACTGTAGACTGTGAAACCAAACAGTTTTGATCCAGCAGCTAAGCCCCTAAGCTTTTTATCCAGAGGATAAAAATTATGAATTTGTCATGTCTCTGCTTGTTGGGAAGATGAAGGTAACAGAGGAAATGTATTTTACTGTAACTGGTTTATGAAATGCCTCCTTTGCTGTACAGACACAAGGCAATATCAGTGATAATACTCTGAGTCACTCGTGCACAAATGCACACATTGATAGTGGGATTGAGTGTTGCTAAGTTCAGGACTGGAGTCTCTAGAGTTTATTAGATTGCAGTATTGCACTGTTGTTTTTATTTTTCTGTGCCTCAGAGAGACGCTGCAGAGAAAAGCTTTATAGATGCTAATTAATACAGAAACAACTGATATGGCTAAGCATGCCCAGCAGGTTGGGGTGTGTGCGTGTGTGTGTGTGTGTGTGTGTGTGTGTGTGTGTGGGCACAGGCGTGTGTTTGCCACGCTGCATGCATTTGTGAAAGTGCATGTATGTGTTGTGTATTCTCTGGGCTCTTTTCCTGACAGAGCTCATTACTTGCTTGACTGGTTCTGATGCACTTCTTTCATTGCCCACCCAACTCCACATCCATGGATGGGTGTACGCACGCACATGCACACACACCAAGTGATGCCCCAAGAGTGTTGGCTGATTGATTTTGCTCACCTCATTGTCCCCAAATCCTGCACAACACATACACACACACACACCCATAAATACACCCTTATACCATCTGTTTCAGTGTCACTAAATTGAAAAGGGACTTCCAGAGTCCAGAATCGTGTGCTGTGTGTGTGTGTGTCCACGGGGATAACACCATCTTCTGTCTTCACCAGGTTGTATGCAGTAGGAGGTCGTGACGGCTCATCCTGCCTGCGCTCAGTGGAGTGTTTCGACCCCCACACCAACAGGTCAGAGATGAGGGACTTCATTTGACCAGAATTAATTGCTGTGTCCTGCTTTATATCCTGCCTGGTGTTCTTTGTGGGGAAGCACATCTTTCCTTTTAAGGTTATTTACCCACAGATCAAAGGAGACAGCTAACCCTCTCAGGACGTTACAATAGATTCAAAGAACTTCTGTTTTTTGAGCAGGCTACATTCATTAATGTCTTTACTGGAAGTGCTGAGAAGAAGTTCTTATTGGTCCTATAGGCAAATAATCTCCTTTTTAGATTTTCCTCTGTATGTTTAATGTTGTTTTTCCCCGTCTACAGGTGGAGTGGTTGTGCTCCCATGGCTAAAAGGCGTGGAGGTGTAGGTGTGGCCACATGGCATGGCTTCTTGTATGCCATCGGAGGTCATGATGCGCCAGCCTCATCCCTTGCATCTCGGCTAAGTGACTGTGTGGAGAGGTGAGTCTATAAGTACTGTAAAACTAGCAGTGATGTAAACATATTCGTACATTTACACAGGTTATGCTGTCTTTTTGTGTTGTATTTAATATGTCTTTTATGTGATGGCTGACTATATATTAAATGTTGTTTAATGAGATTAAAGCGTCTTTTAAATTATTATTATTATTATTAAGTTTTTGTTTATAGAAAAAATAGGCAGTCCTGATGAACATTGGCACAGTCACTGTGACCTGTAGGAAGGGGGTTAGCAGCGTATGATGTTATTTTTTTGTACTACCACTTGGGGCACCAGTCTGAAATTTTTTAATTCTGCACAGAATGGTTTTAAAGGAATAGTTCAACATTGTGAGAAATATGCATATTTACTTTCTTGCCAAGAATTAGTAGGTGAAATACTGAGCTGCGCTTAGGACCTGGTTAGCTTAGCATAGCATAATTCAATGTTAAACAACATACTGCCAGCACCTGTACAGCCCATTAATTAACAAGTTGTATCTTATTTGTTTAACTAGTACACACATAGAAGACAGTTACTAGAGATATCTTTACAGGCACGATGGTACCATACCTAGCAACCTCACAGTGATGACACGACTCTGGGAAGTTAGTGTGCCAAGAAATATTTATAGCACATAACTCTCACTAAAACCCCAAATTGTAATTTTGGCATATCTGTTTGTGTACCGATTTAAAAAATGAGATATAGCATGTTACTTTATTAGCTTTAGATGTGCTGGCAGTATGTTTTTGTAGAGCCAGGCAAGCTCTTCCCCACTGCTTACAGTCTTTATGCTAAGCTGAGCTAAGTTTGCCTTCTTGCTCCCGCTCTCTAAATGTTGAACGATGGACCAGGGTCTGGAATAGAACAAACCAACGTATTTTCTCACTCTGTGTGTTGTGTGAACCTGTGTCTGTGTACAGGTATGACCCTCAGACAGATGTGTGGACGGCAGTTGCCCCCATGAGCATCAGCAGAGATGCCGTTGGTGTTTGTCTCCTTGGCGACCGCCTCTATGCTGTGGGCGGTTATGACGGGCAGGTGTATCTCAGTACTGTAGAAGCTTATGACCCTCAGACAAATGAGTGGACGCAGGTACACACTTAAAACACACACATAAATGCAGTTTATATACTGAATGTTTGGATGGAAAGAGTCTGTACAAATTAATAAGCTACATTCTCTCTCTATTCTGCTACATATGCAGCAGATTTATATCCATGCACTTATAATTTGTGCATAAAACACATTGGCTGTAGCTCAGCAAAAACAAGTAATAAATCATGATGTACACCAATAAAGTTGTTATATAAACACACAGTCATGGTTTGACCTTCTTCCACCTCCTCTCCATGCGTCCTGCCATGTTTTCATTATGTAAATGTGTGTTTTCCTCATGCTAATATTGTCCTTGCCGCCGCAGCAGTAGGGGAAAGAGGGGGCTGTTTAAGTTGAGCAGTCTTATTCAACAGAAGTGTATCACACTTCAGTTTATACCTCATCTCCCTGCATAGCCCCAGAGGATTTCCAACTAAAGTCACTGGAAATCTGCTATTTTGGAGACACATACCATGCTGAGAATAAGAGGGGGTGTAGGGTGGGAGGATATAGAATACAGAGAACGCTCAAACTGACACAGAGGGATGAGGACAAACTGAGATGTGAGGGGACATGTAGAGACCATTAAATGTGTCCTCTGTTCATTGTCACAAACTGAAACAAACAAACCCGTGGATGGGTTGTCTGTCCTCTCCTAGTGGCATCACTTCCCCTGCTTGCTTTAGCACAAATCTGTCAATCTTTTTACTTCCAAGACAGATACCACGGGTGGTAAGTTCATGTTTAAAATTACGTGACAGACAAACAACTTTGACTATCTGTGGCTGCAAAAACTGACAGGACTAGACAACCACAAAGACACAAAGCTTCCCTTAGAGCCAAAGGATTATTGTCGCTCCCTGCTGTGCTGTGTTTCTTTGCAAGGAGCAAAGAGGTCAGAGCCTAGACGACAAACATCACATAGTAAACCATTCCCTTACGCTGGCTAACTGAGTTCATTCTTGACCTTGGAAACAGCAAATGGCCAAACAATCTCACCTCAAGGTCCATTTAGTAGTTATTCCGGAGCTTTCCGTCATATCTCATGATCTCTGTCAGCAGATAGAATTTGCCAGTGTTCACAGAAATGTAGATGTTCAAATTTCAATTTCATCTGAGCGTTAAACCTGCAATAAAACATGTTTTTGGCCCCTTGGGAGCAACTGAAACAAACACGACATATTATCACCTTTTAAGCTGTACTTGTCAGCAAACAGTTGCCTGTTTACACATCCAGCAGGCACAGAGCAACATTATGATTCAGTTGGAGTTGTGTTTCTGGCCACCTGATGAATTTAAGTCCAATGTTCATTCTCTTTTGAGCTCTGTTTTTTTGGTCTCCACCAACTGAGGGAAATATTTGTCTCTATAGCTGCTAAATGCTCTGTGGGTTCACCAGCTTGTCGCTAACTGTGTCTGTCTGCAGTTTGGTGCTGAGCAGGTGTTGTACAGTGGGTTTTTAGAGCTTTTTCAATGATAACAGCTGCAACAACACTATGAGAGCAGTGAGAGTGAACCAAAGCAATAAAGTTGTGGGCTGGGAAACTAAAAGCTGAAAGTTACAATAAGGGTACAAAATTAGCACCAGCCACCAGCCAAATGCTGGTAAAATGTGCAATTGCTGGGAGATTTCCTTCATTCACCAGCCAAAAAAACAATGGTAATTTATTGAGGGGCTGGTAAAATTTGAACATTCACTAGCCATTAGGCCGGTGGAGAAAAAATCTTGCACTCTGAGCTCCATATAGCTGAAGGGAGCTTCTGACTTAGTTGATAACTCTCTGTTCATCACTACGAGTGACCTATTAAGACATTACACATAGTCACTGGAGACATTTGTTTAAAAAAAATGTTATAGACACTTTAAGGACTTCTCAACAATGTTAGCTTAAAAGTTAGTTTTTAAGGTTGATGACTGTGTAGTATTGGCTATCCATTAGGTCTAAAAAAGCCCTCCCAAAAATGTCATTGAATTTCCCCTACTTCCAGCAGGAGTAAGTTGTCTAATAACAAATGAAACATGAAAATGACATGATTTCACATGACTACACTGATTTATAGTTTTTAAACATCCATTGCAACCCCTTTTTAGTATCCATCTGTGACTGTGATTCTTGTGTTTTCTTTGCCTTTCCAGGTAGCACCTCTGTGTGTGGGCAGGGCAGGAGCATGTGTGGTGGCCGTCAAACTGTGACAAACACAAACACCAACACTCAATGGCGGACAGTGCATGATGTGGCTCGGAGACCCTCCCTTTTTTTTACCGCTGACGAGGTCACTGAAGTTACACCAAGAAACCCATCTGCCTGCCAGCATGTGACCAACACCAGGACATGAGAGACTGATTACTGAACACACTTCAGGTTTTACACTTCGGCAAAGTCAAATATTACCCTCCATAACGACGGCCTATCATCCATTTTATGGTCTATTAAAGTTTTCATATTGCAACATCTTGATAACTTCTGCCACAGAAGTGAACTGCCACCGCCACCCATGATGAGGAGGAATCTGCGCTGTCTGAGCATGACAGAACAGCTGTCTTACAGCTTTTTTTTCTTTCTCTTGCCTATTATGTTGTTCCTGTAGACAAGGTGGGACTCTCACACACACACACACACACACACACACACATACACACACATAGAAAAACATGCTTTCAGCTTCTATTTCTGCTGACAGAAAGGTGAGAGACACAGCGAGAGATTGTCAAGACTGTTGAGATGCCTCATCATTTTACGCTCTTGGTTTTCCTAACAATGTCTGATATTGTGTTTAGATGCTATTTTAAAATATTCGCTATTATTTTATGCTGTAGCTGACAAGTGCCCTCCTCCTCTTTCTTTCCTTTTCTTGAACATTGACAGATGAAAGAAGGACTTTTGACATAATCAGCACAACCTTATGAACAGCCATGCTGTAAGGAACTGTGACGCTCTTTATTCTTTTCAGGCAAAAACACATCATCACAATTTATCTAATATTTCTGTGTGTATGTCTTCCATGTTGCATCAGCTCACATCTGAAGCACGTAGTATACTGTGATTTGCAATTTATGGTAACTTTTTTCAAGCTACACTGGCAAATTATCCTTTAAAGTGTTTGCTTTTTTTTATCCTTGTACTTCTGGCATGGTTCACATAATTAAGGTCTGTGAAGTACTATTATTGGGCTTACAGGCTGAGTAATAATAAGTGTAACTGTGGCCCTTTGTTGATCCCGATTTTCAATTTCCCACAGAGCACAGGGTTAGCTATTTACAGACCTGCTGTTATACATGGTCAGTTGAGCTTTTCTGTCCTACCTTCTCTGTCTCCACTGTAGAAGTTTGTGTGTGTGTGTACGTGTGTGCGTGTGTGTGCATTTGTTTGGGCGTTTAGAGATTGCAAGGAGTGTATTTTTATCTCAAATGAGAATCTTCCCCCTTCCCCTCTCCACATCTTCAATTCCCTGCTGCTTTCTCTTCATCCCCATTTTCCCATTTCATCACCACACACACACACACACACACACACACACACACACACACACACACACACACAAACACACACACACACAAACACAACAAACACAAACACAAATACACACACCACTACGTTTCAGAGCCGAATTGGATACCCTGATGAAATGTACCATATAATGAGACCATGAATTTAATAACATTGATTCAGCCGCTGTCAACATTTCGTTTGATGTCGAGTTCAAAGTGTTATTAGATTTGATGCCGCTGCAGACAAAGTATCAGACATTAGCGGAAAATTAATCCCGTCAAACAACCTCATGCGTTCATGTTTGGGGGCTTGTTTGAATGAACTTACTGTACATGTCAAGAAACCTCAAGAATACAAAGATGCTGACACATGCCACAGTAATCTTTTGCTGCACACTTAAGGGTGTAGTTACCCTGCTCGTGTGTATGTGTGTGTGTGTGTGTGTGTGTGTGTGTGTGTGGACAGCAAACTCCTGACAGTGAGAGGCAAAGCAGGCATCCTGTCTGAAATGACAGATCTAGAGCTAATGTAGCCCCCAGGATGCACTTCGCAAACACACACATGGACATATCACAAACACACACACACACACACACACACACTTAACCACACAGCTGAAAGCCAAGTGCTTCAGGAGCCAGTGAAGATTGAAAAGCCTTCCATATTTGCCGGCTTGACATCTGAAAAGCAGAGATGGGCAGGCTAGCGTTCCCCCACATCTGAGCTGCTGTTTATTCAAGCCTAATGCACTGCCGCATTATTCTATTTTCTTCCCCTTCAAACCTGCTGCAGTTTATTTACAGAGTAATTCTCTTTAGATCGGAGCAGAAGTGTGTCACCTCCACTGTGGAGATGTAGTCAGAGATTAAAAATAAAGACATTCCATATCAAATCTGTATATTTAGTGTATAATATGTACATAAATAAATATAAAATCTGTATGTAGTCTTAATGCATTCTGCTGTATATTATACAGTGCACACTGAATGTACCTTGTGTTATTGTGCGTTTCTTTTTTGTACCATGAATTGAGATGAAGTAGTAATAAAATGAAGCTCGGTGAGAAATGCTACAGCTGCTCATCTCCTCTTTTTGTACCAGAATATTACACCTCCTCGTTTACAATATAAATTATGTATGGACAATATATATATGCCGCTGTAATATGCTGTTATTGGTCTTTTATACATTAAAGTCAAGATGTGATTTAACACTTGTTTTTGTTATTTTAACAGGAACAAATAAATCAGGTTTATGGTACAGATGTTTCTGCAAGCAGTTTCCATTTGTAACAAAAGCACTATAAATGCTATTGTGGTATAAATTAGTGTGTTTATATGTGGCTCTTATCTCTTAACAGCATCCCCATCAGAGCAGTCCTAGCAAATGCTTAGGCAGTTCAAAGGTTTTTGTGGTTTTGGCTCTGAATTAATTTTCTGGGCCTGGAGGTTAATATATATCCTCATAATTCTTAATTGTGGATGCTCTAACTTAAAAGCGCAATCTGAGAAACAGCAGCAGGGCGAAGCATTCGCCCGAGTGAAACTTGTACAAGGAAAAGGAATGCTCACAATTTACAGATACTTTAACCCCGGGACAACCGCCAGTAGCCAACTGATTCACCTTGTTATTTATTGCAGGGGAAGCTTTAAATCATAACCAGCTCTGAAAAACGGCTCCCGGTGATGCTGAGAAATGATGCCAGTGACCTTGTCTCGCTGTCTTAACAGCACCTGAGTCCATTATGCCTGACAGGTACAAGAAGGAGACAGAAAGTGCTGGACTGTCTGCCTCCACATGTTCGACATCCAAATGTTGAAATTACCTACAAACGGTTCAGACATGCAGCTGCACATTGTACCACAGTACCTGTCTGTGCGCTACACAGGTGATTGATTACAAAATCATACTGCGCAACCAAATATCATTCACACCCACACAACTTTGTTAAATTCTAGTAGAGATAAGAAAAGTATCAGGCTAAATTTGGGCAGCCTATATGTGTTGACTGAATGCTGCAGCCATAAGAAACATGGAGTCTTGGGTCTTAATATGTCGCTCAGTATCAACATCATATAGCTTCAGTGAAGAGATGGAACAGCATGATACAGAATATATATAAATACAGTGTGGAAAAAGATAATTTTTTCAACCTCAAAGCTATTTAACATGAAAGAAAAAAAAATAATTTAAGCAGTTAATTACCAAAGTGTAAAACATCTACAACTACCTCTCATCCACCAGCATTGTCATTTTGTGTAGACGTTTTGTAAATTGTAAATTCTTGGCAGGCGTTTATTTAGTCAAATCTGAGTTTCATTCTCATCTTTGAGAATCAGGGGGTATAATAAGACTTTAACACTGTTAATATAATTTCATAATATTAATATACTATTATGAATATGGATTGGGTGGAGTTCAATCTAGACCTTGGAAACAGTAGTTGACAAAACAATCTCACAAGGTCTATTTTGTTGCTGTTATGGGGCTCTTGATCATATCACATGTTCTTTCTCAGTAGATATGTGGGAGTATTTAAAATTCAGAACCTGTCAGCTGTAACTCTGTCTCACTATAGCCAACACAGTCAAGACAATTTCACTTTGCATAGTGTGTTTTTGTTCTTGCTCTGTATCCTGGTTTTGCACTTCAGGGTTAGATTTTGAGTCATTGTTGATCAACAAATACCTGCAATATATTTTTCTAATTAATGCAGCTATATTTAAGTACATAGACTTATTGTTAAATTAGTGAAGCATGAAAGTTATGGTTAAGTTCCTGCAGCATGAATTGTCCAGCAGTCAAACAAGAATGAATCAGCCCATAATAGAATCTTACACGAATTAGCTTTCACAATACCTGCATAATTCCTACAGGACTCCTCTACAACTGAAATATAGGCCTATACGTGTTGGAGTTTTTGTAAGGATCAAGGAGCAGATTAATTAACTGCAAAAACAAAACACAATTAGAAGCAACTTGACAGAACGTTACATTTGACCTCAGCACAGTTTAATGGTGGCAGGTGCATTTGATTACATGCAGTAAATCACAGACTTTTCATGATTCATTATAGAATTGTGTTGTATTAAATTGATTTAATTTCTCGATTCTTTTTGGAGAAACACTTTAAATAAAAAAAAAAAGTAGAATGCAAAAGCACTGAGCCTCTCTACTCACTTGGGGTTTATCGTCTTATTGGCAAAAACATTTCACAACGTTCATTTCTCATCTGCTCTAATTTTACCATTTTGCTTGGAAATTATGCAGCTGCTCCCTTCAGTGCATCTTAATGAGGTCTGAGTCAGCAGGGTGTACTCTGCACTGAGGAATATTTGTGTCACACAGCTGGAATTTCATTCCAGCTCCCAGATTTTGTGCAGCAAAAATAAGCTGCCATCCTTTCATCAATATGTATGGGAAAGTACAAAAGCTGCTGTGTCACTGAGAGTGTTTTTCTCCTCTTTCATTAATAATGAAATAACACAGGAGAAGGAGGGGTTGACCTTGATGTATTTTACATGAACAGAAGTATAGTACAGTGATCATGTTCAGTATTGAGCTGGAGAACATGAAGATGGTGTTTTCTCTCTTTCAAAGAGTCACTGATTGCTTACAGAACAAGAGAGAAAACAAGATGGGACAGAGCAGATGTTAGGAACACTGTGGGTGGAGTGATCATGTCCTGAAAATTATACAAGATTGCCGTCTACTGGATCTGTAGTGGAAGCACACTGTAAAAGGATCACAGAATTAATTGTATACTGACAGTAAAACTGCTACCTCTGTGGTGTAACATTATGTTTTCATTTGTACCACGTATTTTCAGTGCACTGGCTGCCACTGAAAGTTATTAAATGATTAAGGATGTTGTGCTGACAAGGAGGTGCGCAAAGCATGATTTCCAGTTAATAATTAGATTATTGGACAAATGTATAATAAATTAAAAAGACATTTAAAGGATATCCTCAGTATATTATCAACTCGAGCAAGAATCAGAATCAGGTTAAATGAATTTGCCTTGGTATTTTGACACTTGGCGGTCACAAAACACATAGTAAGAGAAAAGGAAAAAAAAGGACAGCAAGTAAAATACACTGCTCAAAAAAATAAAGGGAACATTTAAACAACACAATGTAATTTCAAGTCAATCACACTCCTGTGAAATCAAACTGTCCACTTAGGAAGCAACACTGATTGACAATCAATTTCACATGCTGTTGTGCAAATGGAATAGACAACAGGTGGAAATTATAGGCAATTAGCAAGACACCCCCAATAAAGGAGTGGTTCTGCAGGTGGTGACCACAGACCACTTCTCAGTTCCTATGCTTCCTGGCTGATGTTTTGGTCACTTTTGAATGCTGGCAGTGCTCTCACTCTAGTGGTAGCATGAGACGGAGCCTACAACCCACACAAGTGGCTCAGGTAGTGCAGCTCATCCAGGATGGCACATCAATGCGAGCTGTGGCAAGAAGGTTTACTGTGTCTGTCAGCGTAGTGTCCAGAGCTTGGAGGTGCTACCAGGAGACAGGCCAGTACATCAGGATACGTGGAGGAGGCCGTAGGAGGGCAACAACCCAGCAGCAGGACCCCTACCTCCGCCTTTGTGCAAGGAGGAGCAGGAGGAGCACTACCAGAGCCCTGCAAAATGACCTCCAGCAGGCCACAAATGTGCATGTGTCTGCTCAAACGGTCAGAAACAGACTCCATGAGGGTGGTATGAGGGCCCGACGTCCACAGGTGGTGTTTGTGCTTACAGCCCAACACCTTGCAGGACGTTTGGCATTTGCCAGAGAACACCAAGATTGGCAAATTCGCCACTGGCTCCCTGTGCTCTTCACAGATGAAAGCAGGTTCACACTGAGCACATGTGACAGATGTGACAGAGTCTGGAGACGCTGTGGAGAACGTTCTGCTGCCTGCAACATCCTCCAGCATGACCGGTTTGGCGGTGGGTCAGTAATGGTGTGGGGTGGCATTTCTTTGGGGGGCCGCACAGCCCTCCATGTGCTCGCCAGAGGTAGCCTGACTGCCATTAGGTACCAAGATGAGATCCTCAGACCCCTTGTGAGACCATATGCTGGTGCGGTTGGCCCTGGGTTCCTCCTAATGCAACACAATGCTAGACCTCATGTGGCTGGAGTGTTTCAGCAGTTCCTGCAAGAGGATGGCATTGATGCTATGGACTGGCCTGCCCGTTCCCCAGACCTGAATCCAATTGAGCACATCTGGGACATCATGTCTTGCTCCATCCACCAACGCCACGTTGCACCACAGACTGTCCAGGAGTTGGTGGATGCTTTAGTCCAGGTCTGGGAGGAGATCCCTCAGGAGACCAACCGCCACCTCATCAGGACCATGCCCAGGCGTAGGGTGGTCATACAGGCACGTGGAGGCTACACACATTTCTGAGCCTCATTTTGACTTGTTTTAAGGACATTACATCAAAGTTGGATCGGCCCGTAGTGTGGTTTTCCGCTTTGATTTTGAGTGTGACTCCAAATCCAGACCTCCATGGGTTGATTCATGGGGTGATTTCCATTGATAATTTTTGTGTGATTTTGTTGTCAGCACATTCAACTATGTAAAGAAAGGAGTATTTAATGAGATTATTTCATTCATTCAGATCTAGGATGTGTTATTTTAGTGTTCCCTTTATTTTTTTGAGCATTTTGGACTCTCCTTTTCTTTCTGTTCCCTCCAAGGTTGAATGCAAAAGCGCCATGCGAATTTACTTTGTCTCTTCAAGGAAATCCACAGATAGCATTTATTTCATGTAAATGAGGTTGATTGAATTGAATTCAGGTTTCTGAACACCTGCAGATCCCCCACAAAGACCTGGTGTGGATGGATATCGGTCCATCCCATATTTACTTTGCTTTTTGGAGCTTTCTTCCTTAAACCTCTGTGCTCATTTCCCCACATGTGAGAGTTACGTGTCTAAAACCCATTAATACTGAAAGCTGTTGACATATGGTGAAATTCCTCATCCTGACACAGAGTAATTCAATGCTCCTAATAATTTATCTTCCAGTAACGCCTTTCTTGTTCCATCAAACTCTGCTTGCTGCTCCATGTTTCCCATCGACACACAGATATGGGCAGAACGATATTACAAAGAGTGGGAATTAATGGTGCAGCAGAGGGGAAAGATATAAAGTGGATGAGAGAATGAGGGCGACCTGCACAGAAAAAGCCAACAGAGCGCGTGACTGAGGATACTGTGTAACACAGACAGTATTTACATAGCTATAATCATGCAGGCACGTTCAGGGGCTCATACATGTTGTTGGCCGATGACATGACCATATACACATTACCGGCTCTTCTCCGTATGCTCCTTATTTTAGGTGTCGGTACCAAGGCAACCAAAAAGATTGATTGTTGTTTACAAGGGTGGACGGTTTCCGTCACAACCCCAGGTTTAGGTCAGTGATGAATCTGTTGCCACGGTGATGCATGTGTGCGAGCATACACATTTTAATTTAACCAAATTTTCTGACTATTCAAACTGTTGGACTGATGAAAATATTCATTTACAGTCCTTAAAGTCAAATTCTTTCCACATGTGACAGTATATATGTGGTACAAGTTAAGCAATCAGCACGTAATTAAGTAATTCTTCTGAGTCAGGCTTTACACTTTTAGATGTTTAAATCATCACTGTCAATCATCTTACCACATTTCTGTAATAAAGACCACGCAGTGGAAGACTGAGCGCTGATTAGATTGAATATAATTAGGTCATAGAAGTTTGAGATAATGAAAGGCAGTGTTGCTCCACTGTCATCCCTTGTGTTTAGGGTCCTGTGGGACTGAAACGGGCCTGTTAAACTTTATTTGAATGAACAGGCTTCCCGAGTCCACGGCACACTGGGCTTGGGAGAAAGCCCACAAACAGAGACCATAAACACAACAACAGCCTATTGTCTCTGTGAGTGGAGGAATGAATGGATGACAAGATGGATGAATGAATGAATGGTCTGTTCTCTGCTCCTCTTGTGGGTCGTGATGTTAGTGTGCTGATGCATTTATTTTTTTCAAATAGGGTGAGGTTCAAGGTAAGCGTTGATAATATATATAAATCTGGTAACACTTTGTAGACAGTGCACAAAATTGTGAGTAGTTACTAAGGAACGAATCAGGAACAACCTAATAATTAATACATCGTTAATAAGTTGTTCTTATCTCAGAATCGAGGGCTGTATATATGATAATTGAGAGTTACTAAAGAACAGTCTGAGATACTATATTAATGATTCATTACATAATGATTAGGGATGTCCCGATCATGTTTTTTTTGCCCCCGATCCCAATTGAGTCATTTAATATTGAGTGTACTTCAAGTACATTGAATAAAATAAAATTTCTCTCTGCTTTTTAAAGTATCCTCCAGTGTGTCACCTCGGTGTCGCCTTTACCTATGGACCTAGATTAGTCTCAAAAAGAACAATGCACACAAGATTCACAAATAAAGGGAAGGGGAAAAGCACAATATGACCTCTTTAAAATATGAATACATGCTTGTCAGCAAGATGACAAGATAAAGCTCCTGGGCTGCCCCAGACTCTCTCCTCCAGAGCTTCCTGTCACTCAGTAGCTGTGGTCGCAAGCAGCGCCCTGTGATACATGCAAATTTCTCACTTAAGTTAAATATTTTAAATATTTTACTACCGCTTTGCAAAATTCTTACATTTCAGACATTACAAGTGGCTGTTGGACTGTTTTCGTTTTCCAATTTCCAAAAATATTTCCACACTGCAGACATTTTAGCCATATCCAGCCACAAACTGCTCTCTGTTTACGACACTTGTCTGACAGCTAAAGCAAAGCAAAGGTTTGTGCTCAAGAAAGCCGATACCATCAGGTGAATATACCTTGACCGGCCCCTATCCCAATCGTTAATATCGGATCAGGACATTACTAATAATGATTAGTTCATAAATATTCATCTCTTCATGATTAGTTCCAGATCAACTCTGACTCAGCCCCTGAAAAAACTAGTAATGACTCATTAATTACTCATAACTTAATCATTAGTTACTCTTTTGTTACTCAAGTAAACTTATACATTTTAAGCCGCGTTACCACCCCAGGACCTAATTCCTGGAACTAGGAAACTTTCAAGGAACCAACTACGTTTCCACCAAAGGGATCAGGGGTCTCATTTATAAAACTGTGTGTAGAAACCTCACTAAAAGTGACAAATGGCGTATGCCAAAACTGCTTACACACACTTGTAAGCAATGTTCCCTTTATAAATCACAATCAACTTGAAATGTAGCACATGTGAGGGAGCTATATGTCCGACCCTTCAAACGCCCATAGTTGCCTATAAATGGTCAGTGAAACGCCCCTCATCAATATTTATGTTTTGACTGCTTGAAAAGGAGGCAAATTCTGATAGAAAAAATGAAATTACAAAATGAAATTTAACTCAGTGTGACACTGACGCTCCTTTTGGTGAAACTGGAGCATGTTGTTTGGTGGGTAAAAAACGCACTTTCACGCAACGCTTGTGCACCGGAGCTCCACGCCCTTATAAACGATCAGCAGGAAGGGGAATCCCTCTCGATTAGTGACGTTGCTGGCTGGAAGGACACACACACACACAAGACGGGACGACCCATGTACTAATTTGGATTTCCCCGTTTGAAAAGAGACCAAATGCATTCCAGTTGTGTTTAAATATGTATTTAGGCCACACAAACAATCCACTCACTTAACGAGGCTGCCTATGAGTTAAAAGAAATACGACTTGTTGTAAATGATAAAAGCGTTGAAGAGACACAATGAAAGATTTACTTAATAAAATAGTGATATATTTTCCATAGCGTGTTTTACAAGCAGCACATCACATCCACACACTGGTGCACAGCGTTTGGCTGTTTGAACAAGTGATAACAGCTACATGAAATTATGCACTCATCAATTTAAATGTAATTTGCCTAAATCTGGTTCTTTTTGTGTGCGCTGCAAATGATCTTAAATTGTGGGGTTTGTTTTGCGCACTTCAGGGAAAATCAATCAAACGCTTTAAGCCTACAATACTCAGAGGTAATATTTCGATTTATTTTACACAATAGTAGGCCTAATCGTTTCCAGTCAAGTTTGTTTTTTATTGATCACAACCTTGGCTTGGGAAGTGGCGTTCGCACTTTTCCAGACCTGTTTTGTATGTAGGCACAGTTTATAAATGAGGCACCAGCTGATTACAACAGGTAAGCTCATTAAAAATCACATCCCGCCAGTGTCTGTGTCCACTGCTGTTTTCAGCTGTAAGTGTGCTGCTGTTGTCAGCTGGAAATGTTTTAATGACCTTCCAAACTGTTGCGATTTTATGTTTGTGTTTCTTTCTCTGTGCCGGAGTTCTTTTAAGGAACTTTATGCTTTGTTATTATATTTGTTACAAACTTTAATCGCGTGTCTCTTCATTATACTCATCCACAAAAAAAATTCTATTTTTGTGGTCAAGCATAGTTTATAGTTTTTCTAAATCTTCCAATCAAATCTGATATTCATATATTTATATTTATACATTTTGCTCATGTATCGTGGTTACTGAATAATGACGCATGTCCATCACTTTGTATGGCGCATACCTCAACTGACTAATTTGCCTAATCCTCGCAAGTCTTTAGACCGTGGTGGAAACACACACAACAACGGCCTGAAGGAACCTAAAAGTCCCGGGTACTTTTGTGGAAATGCAGCTATACTGAGTGTTTACTGAGTAGTCTCTCATTACTTCATGATTACCTGACCATTACTTGTTCAAGTTCAAGTTCTTTCATGTACCGCTTTACTCAAGAAGGGAACAAAAATGTTAAATAATGGTTGTTCCTCAGTCGTTCCTTATGCTCACAATTTTGTGTACCGTGTTGTAAAGTTTTACCATCAAGTTTATTCTCTGTAGTAATCTTTGATGTTTTAGACTCACAATCTCATTTCAAGATAGTAACTTGGTATTGAATGGCAGCAGGCTTTTAGTTGATGGTGACAGTATTGTGGAGAACATACCTTACATTGAAGAAAGGCCAACACACAAAACACACATTGAACACACTTTCAATTAACTGTCATCATGAACATGAAAGTTTCTGACAAAGAAGATTGTTCCTCTAGCACTGCTGTAAATAGTGAACTTTCACGTCAATATATTAAAGCTAATTAAAGAAAAACTAAATATATCTGTGATTAAAATCATTTACTTTCTATATAGACTCTCTCTCTAAACTCTTGTAGCTCTTTCCACACAAGTATCTCCCTGGCAACCCAGAGTGATCTTTATGGTTTCTACTATCTTTAGCAAAGAACACAATCAAAATAAAAGAAACTAAATTAAAAACAAGTCTAACTTCCCACCACCCAGATCCAATATACTGAACCAGTTAAAGACACTTTAAGGATTCTCAAGTATTTAAGCAAGTCTCTCTTATCTTATTTACAGTTGAGCAAATAGTCATAACAGCAGCTTTACCTCTAATCATAGGGACCCTGACACACCAAGTCAACAGTTCGCCATTGGGACCATCTATTGCATTCTGTCACTGGTAGTTCTTATTTTATAATTAGCAAACCATTGGCCGTCTAGGTGGCAGTGAGACAGAGCTTAATCATTGATATCAACCCTTTAGGGCAGTTTCTACTAATCATTCACCTCCTGGGAATATGACAAAAGTGTAAGATCCCCATCCCACTTTTCAAACTGATTTTACACCCTTGAGTCAGTGTGAGGTGCTGTGAGGTAGAGATGAGTTGGCCTTTGTGGGGACTGGTTGTCTGAGATTGCCTCAGTTTGTCATCATTTTTATCTAAAATGTATCTTTCGTATCTTTCACGATGCAACTGTTCAGTCTTCACATGCAGCATTGTGAAAAATACATTTCCACCCCTGCTCTTTAACAGCAGTAAAAGGATAAAATGATCTTTCACAGACAGCTGCAGTTAAGAAACTGGGAGTATGAAATTGAATCATCAGACAGATCTGTGTAATATATAACTGTAAACCGCTGGTGGGGATCTGGCTCGTAGTGTCTGTGGACTGTTACAGTGCACTGTGTGATCACTGTTCTGATTAGCTGCTGCATCTATCACTGAGTGTTTAGACGGGACGAACAGCTCTGCTGATGGACATGAGGTCACTCCCCTGTGCAGGTGCTGCGAGGGTGGGAACAACACACACATTGGTATTACTACACATTACTATTGCATGAATACTATTACGCAAAGTTGTAATCAGTGAAATGTTTATTTTTGGCAATATTATAAATGATAATGTGTCACTGTGCTGCCAATACTGTGATGTCCTTTTCCTCTGAATATCTGTTGATGAAGTTTCTGTAGGTGTAGGTGTGTTTGTCTCATCAGTCAGGGTGGCTCTCAGTGTCCCAACATGCAATATATTTTCTCACATGGCTATTTAGGCTCATCACAACCTCCCCGTGTTTATTATAAAGTACTCCTGGCCTCCTAGTTTGATTGACAAATCATGTCATGGGTCTACATCTTTAAACTATTGCTGTTTGCATTGGGTTCATAGGGGCTACGCTGGAATAGAAAAACAAAGTTTTATATATCTGTGTGGATGTCATGTCAGTCTGCAACTATAATTGGAAAACACATCTCAACACTTCTCAAAAGATGTTTCCAGACAAAAAGGAGGTAAACTGAAACTGAAATGTTTATTTTATATGAAGATGATGATCATTTCAGGAGACTTTCTCAGTGTCTGTCTCTGTTTATAGCAGCAGCAGGTGGAGATCTGTATGTCTGCAGCCTTTTTGGAGCAGATCACTCTCCAGAGCTTCAGACTGATGGTTACACTCACTCTCCCTGATCTGGGATTAATCATTTCCTGATTTGGGAATATTGTGTCATAGACATTAAACTCTGTCTTCGTTAATTAATCATGGACTCTGTCGTGGTTTTATGTGTGTCTTTGCTATTTAGTCTGAACAACATGGAAGTCGTTCTTGATAGGTGTCTGTTTTTGTCTTGTGTCCCCAGTCTGTCTCTCTCTCTTTCTCTCTTTTCTATCCTTTCTGTCTTTTAGTCTCTTTGTGTTTCTCTCTCTCTCTTAATTGTTTCCAGAGTGTTTGTTTGGAAATTTGTTGAGTTCTCCATCACACGCAACCAGGATCTCAGCCAAGGCATTCCCCTCTGTACAAACACACACACACACACACTTACACACAAAACATACCACATTAAATCCTTCAATTCCACCCTTGTGATTTCTCTACCGTGTCACTCTGCTGTGTGTGTGTGTGTGTGTGTGTGTGTGTGTTTGTATGCATGTTGCTGCATGTACCAGTGTGTTTGCATCAGGCATGTAAATGAAGGGAGATATTGAGAATCCTAATTCAAAATGTATATAATTAGGCAGGATTTTCTCTTACAAAATACACACACACACTGATGTTTGTGTTTGTGTTGTCATGACGATGCCACATGCTCTTTGTGTCTCTGCAACAGCAGTGAGAAAGGTGAGAGCGCGACCCTTCCCTTTTCTTCTCTCACACTGCGCTTTGCCTATGCATTATTCTCTCTTATCCGTTTCCCCACTTTATCTCCTCTATTTTCATTCTACCTCACTTTTTTTATCTGTTTTTTTCTCAGTTTCTCTGACTCTCAGGATCATCTCAAGAGACACCTTAAGAGTATTTCTCCCTCTCATCCTCTTGTAGCCACACAGAGAAAAATATTAAGATTTCTTTACCAACTGTGCACTTCCTTCCCTTCTCTCATTGTGTTTCACTGAGGCAATAGGTCAATAGGTCACATCGTATACTCGCAGCTGGAACTCAATTTCCCATCATCCACTTCATGCTGAGCTGAACCTGTCCTCACACTGTGGTGGGATAAAAGCTCCAGAGCGAGAGATGAGATCTGACAGATGAGAAAAGAGACACATAAAAAGATACTGGGAGAGATGGATGCGGTGAGAGATGTGAAGTAGGATGCAGGGAAGGGAGGTGGCGAAAGTGAGGTGAAAGGCAGGGGAGGGAGGGGTTGTGAGGGAAGGGAGGGACTGTAAGGTGCTTTCCCAATTCTAGTCTTGAATTCATTGTTTGAAAAACATATGGTCTGAATTTGTTTTGAGGAGAAAGAAGGACAAGATCACACAGTAGTGCTTCACACACACACTCCACTTACAGCAGTCTGTGTAGTCATGTCCCGCTTCTAGTGGGAACAGACAAAAAGCAGCACAAAATCCAAACCAGTGATGTGAATGAAAAAGGGCAATTTTTTTATTGACACTGTATGTATGTGTGTGTTATGACAATTTTTGCATCAAACGTAGCTTCAAAACACACACAGAACACATTTCAACAGAGCAACTCTATTAAAAGTTTAAAAACAATAAGTCTGCGACAAATAAGCGTTTCCAATTAACCAGTCAATCATTAGTTTCTTTAATGAGGTTGTCAGTTAAAGGCCTCTGATAGGTGGAGATACAGTTGTTTAGGAAAGCTAATTGGTTAATGGTACTTTTCCCAGATCTTTCAACACCCCCCCCCCCT
>NC_060153.1:13445147-13455147 GCF_021292245.1 Micropterus dolomieu | reverse complement strand
AGTCGCTCCAGAGAGCATATTGATTTTTCCCACACTCCTCTTTCTACACACCTCCCTCCACTCTCGCCTCCTCTATTCCTCTCTCTCTTTCTCTCCAAAGCAGCCTTCATATTTTTCTTGCCCTCCTTTCTCTGCCCTTTGTCCTTTCCTCAAACCTCACTTTTTCTTCCCAATCTCCTCTCTGTCACTCCTCTCACTTTCTCTCCCTCCATCCATACCTCTCTCTCTCTCTCTCTCTCTCTCTCACTCTCTCTCACTCTTTCTCTCTCACTCTCTCACTCTTTCTCTCTCACTCTCTCTCTCTCTCTCTCTCTCTCTCTCTGTGTTTCCCAGTGTTTTTCAACCTCTTGCTATGGAGTATTGAATGGGTCTGACCCTCACTCTTGGGATAACTCAACAACTGACTTTGACAACAATGTAACAATGAAATATATCTCCAAGGTGCAATGGATAGAAGCTGTTTCAAGCCTCATATGATTTACTTATACTCCACTCTCTAACAGCATGCAGGACTCCACTTATCATTCCTCACATCTGACACAAAACAGCCCTCTCCTATAAAGCCCCATCTGCAACAAGATCCTTGCCCTTGTCAGGGAATCATTTGCTGTGTTAGTATTTAAGACCCATTTCTTCATTACAGCTTGCAACCTACTATAACTCATTCACTCACTTCTCCGTTTGCAGTACTGCTCCGCACTCTCATATCCAGCCGGGGCCTCATTTCATTGTGTTTTCTTGACGTACAGCGTTCTTTCTGTCTCTAGCTTTTGTTGGCAGTTTGGAGAAGAAAAAAAAAATCATGGGACAAATCCTCAAACAAATTCCTGGATTATGCACAGTGTGATAAATAGATGATATATCTCCAGCATGGACACTGTTGCTAAGGTGTGTGTGTGTGTGTGTGTGTGTGTGTGTCTGCAAGTGTGTGCGTGTGTGTGAATATGAGAGTGTGTTAGGACGCAGTGTTTTATGGTGCACGTTATTAACTCCATGTGGCTTTTCTCTGATTCAGCATGCAGGGAAAACAGTGAAGGAAAAGAGGGAAAAGAAGCAAAGACAATGGTTTGTTTTTTATATCTTTTCTCTGATTTAGCTCAGTAGAAGAGAAAAGAAGAATTCCCGTTGTTCTTTTCCATAATCTATTCTGTCTGCTTCTACTTGCTCACTGTCACCTAGACTATGTCTTCCCCCATTTGGCGAGACAAGGGGATATATGGGATATATTCTATTTCCCTTCTAATCTCAATTTGGGTTCGGCAATGGGTTCAGACAGATGTTTAATCTGTTGTCACAACAATGCACCTCAACAAGCCAGCTCTGCAAAACGCACAATTAGTTTCACACACATGTTTATCTTGTACTTACAGGCTATTTTAGGATAATAGCGGTTGAGTTGTTTTGGTTCACGTCCATGGAAAAGCCACAGTCAGAGTAGCTATGCTTAAACACACAAACACTGAGGGATAATTGTGTAAAAGGATTAGACTGACTGAGACTCTATTGTTGCGCCATAAGGGGAACTATGCAAGACTATCATGTCAGGTTAGATACCTTCTTCCATCATTGCCTAACACACATTCAAATGAACTAACCTGATTGAACAGTGACACACAGACACTTCCACCTCCACAATTTGACCTCTTAAACCCATTTTTAAAAGTAGTTAAAAAGTGGATCAGTTAAAAATGAGTATAAAACATTTAATGGCTCCAAATGTTGTGTTTTCTTCTGCAAGGAGATGCTGAGAGTATACAGTAAACGAGAGTTCCTGTGATAAGCGTCATAGAAAGTGAAGACAAACTGCAAATTCTGCTTATTTCAGGGGTAGTTGTAGTACAGGTTAAAGGTACACTGTGGAGTTTAAACCACTAATATGGAGAAATGTTTTTTATGAGTGGGTAGTTTTACACTATTCTACTGAGCTACAGGTTGTGATAATGTGCCAAGAACCCAACAATGTGCTAACAACGGCAGGGAAGACAAAGAATGCTAGTGAGAAGAACATGGATGTAAACAATTCAGGATTTAAAATATTCAAAACATCAACTTCACAGGACACCTTTTGAAAGGTTGTGGTTTGAAGTTTGAAGTGTCCTTATGCAAAGACACTAGAGCTGAAAGTGCTCCTTATGTTTTTGTGTGAGTAGGGAAACTACCGAGAGATTGCACTGTAAATTGTTATTGTTTGTCAAAATTAATATAATGAAATATCTGGAAGAAATAAAATAAATATAAGGACCCGTATCTCACTTTTGGACACCTTTTCTTTGTCTTTCTTTCAGATGACATGTAGCCAAATGATGACTAACACAACAACATACACACACCCAAAATGTGAAACCAGACAGACCTTTCTCCAGCAGCGGACTGGAGTGGAGAGTTTCCAACATACCAATCCGTTCTTGAGATCCTATTTACCTTCTCAGCATCTCCCCGAGCCTCGACGGCTGGGGTGTGTGAGACAGACAACCGCCTCTCAGTCACATCACAACAAAGGCAACCAGCCACCTACACACCTCAGGGCCTCAATCCAGTTTCTACATCAGCCTGAAATTGACAGCAGGGAGTGAATGGAATCAGAGACAGGAGGAGGAGTTTTAGTTTTTTAATGTTGCTGTCTGTATGTTTTGGTGTGGCACTGTGTGTTCTTCCCTCTGTGTGTGTGTGTGCGTGTGTGTGTGTGTCAGTGCAGCTGTGTAACCAGCCCCTGTGTTGACAGCGCCAGTCCAAACACAAACATCATTGGTTTTAATAATGTGATTATCAGGCAACACACACACACAAACAACGTGGATATGATGTAGACAACCCCACTATAGATTTAATGAATGTGTTTAATTAATAATAATAACAAATAGGTGTAATAAACTGTTTGACATTCTGTCAGTGTGTGTGTGGGGGTGGGTGGGTGTGTGTGTACAGTAGGACAAACTCCAAGCAGCATGTGTCTCAGTAGCAGCTGTCCAGAGGCCAGGTGGCTGAACTGACCTCTGCACACACACACACACACACACACACACTCACCCCCACACCTTCAGCTTTACTGCACGGCCATAAACCAAAGATAACACAAACAGCTCCTAAATCAACAGGCTAGATTGAGCAGTACCAACATCACGGCCATCAAGCAGATTCACTTCTCATTAGCAGCTCTGCAACCTTCATAACCTGCCAAATCAAATATCAATGGGTATTTTATGTTGTTAGGGTAAAATACATATGAATGAGCTTTTACAATTTGATTTTCTAATTAGTGCATTCTTCCAGTTGTTTTTTTTATGATGTTACATAGTTTGTGGTGTGCAGCAATGCTTTGTCTTTCTTTTCAATGTGAATGTCAATGGCAGAGGTCTTTATTTTCATGTGGTGTCATTATGTGCCATTTACAGTAATCCAATGTGGGATGGGCAGTTTCAATGGTATGACATAAAAGGCATTCTTAAAAAGACTCCATTCACTTCACATTATTTGTACAATGAATAAAGACAATTCAGTCTAAAATTAAAATGGATTTACTGCAGCTCACCTGCTCACTGGTCCATATAGTTGTTGTTATTGTTTCTAAACCCTACAGGTGGTCTGCATTTATGATCACTTGTTTCATGCCTTTAGCACAAAGTGTGAGCATGATAGGATCTACCCACTGAACTGAATCAGGGACTGGGCTGAAAAATCACATATTTAAATCTACTGGTCTGGTGGTGTGTGGTGAAACATTGAACATGCAGCACTGCGGTTGCAGATGTTCTCCTTACTCCACTTCTGAGACACGTGAATCAAGTTTGTCAAGTTGCACCTGTCTTCATTGACAATGATAATGCCATCCAACTTCCTGAGCTCTGAAAATAATAGATCTTTATTCATGTTACCCTGAGGGTTGAGGGTATTTTCACTTCATAAGAGATTCTGTGTCATATGTACTTGAATATGTCTTATTAAGATCGCAGCTTTCCACCACCCAGATAGAAAAACAAATGTTATACAGACACAGATTATAATATATGGGCTCACATGTTCCTCTTTGTGAGATGACTCCCTTTTTTCCCCATTAAAGGGTCTGGGTTTTTTTTTTTTTTTGGGGGGGGGGGGTGTTGTTTGTTTTTATTAGCTTTTTTTGCCTTTTCCTCAGCTGAATCAATGACTTGACTTTGTCTAAGAACAAAGACAGTCATATGCTATACAGATTGTAATGGTCTTTGGGGCAAATTTGTGATTTTTAGGTTATCATTTAATTTTTCTTTAATAAATTAAAATATTTTAAAATTAAAATATTCAGATATTCTGGACAAGTTGGAGAAAATATTACTTGCAAACAAGCCACTCAGTCTGCACTGCTCTCAGCAAGATTTGTGCAATCTTCTGGTTTGACTTGGGCTTTAGGTGTAATCTCAGGCCATCGCTTAGGTTTGTGCATGGGTGTTTGTGCATGGGTGTGTGTGTGTGTGTGTGTGTGTGTGTGTGTGTGTGTGTGTGTGTGTGTGTGTGTGTGTGTAAGAACAGGGCAGGTCAGGTTAGGCTGTGTAAAAACAGAATGTGTGCCCTGAAGCCTTGTTGTATTGCAGGAGATAGGGGTCTCCTTCGTTTCCTTTTTTCTGTCTCTCTTCCCTCACTTCAGCTTTGATACACCACCACCTCTGCCCTCCACCTTCTCTTCCACATGTCTGCTGTCATGCTCTTCCATCTTCACCCCTTTGTCTAGCAAAGTTCTCTTATCCACCACCCCCCAAAAAGAAAAAAAAATCAGATTTGCTTGTGGGATAAAGTTTCCTTAAGTACACTGTCTGAGTTGCATATAATGTATGTGATTGTGGGAGTGTGTGTTTGCATGAGGGGTGGGATGGGGGTTGCAGGGGAGAGGGGGAACAGTATAAAACACACAAAGAGAGTACACATCAGAATTACAATCATCACCTCTGCCCTCCACCTTCTCTTCCACACAGCTGTTTGTGTTCTTGGGAGCCAGAGAGGGATCAAGAGAAAGAGAGACGAAGATGGGCTTCACCACAGATTTGTCATCTTCTTGAGATATGCCCGTCACTGATCCCTAATGAAGAATCACTAGTATTTCTTTGTTGTAATCCAACAGCGTTGGAAAGGACTGAATCTAGCATTGAGGTTACCAAACAACAAGCGTGTTACTCTAGACAAGATCTGTACAATTGTCAAGATAAGACTAAATATCAGATGTGTCAGAACAAGCAACAGTCAGTTAAGCAGATCAAATGTCAAAAAATGGCCTTCAAGGCAGCACATACAAGTTTCTCCTAATATTAAGAGGCGGTTCTGCAATGTGGGGTCACAACATCAAGGGAGATCCTCCCTGACGTTCAGCTTCGACCATGGAACAGAAGACCTGGAGGAGACTTGAGTGTTCAAAATGTCTAGCATATAAGTTTGTACATTTGTTTTGTACATTTATTTGTTATTGCATAATCTTTTTGTGGCAAATTATGTTAAATTTTTTATTATATGCACGACTAAGATAGTTACTTGTCCTGCATGACAGCCTGATGTTGAGTGGTACTTAGAGGCTAATGTTCCATTCGTTTTAATTGTGTTAATGAAATATCCACCATGAAGAGTGTAAGTTTTAGGAATTAAAAGCTATAATGAAACATCAGGCACAGTCAGGTTAAGTCCACACAATTGACCTCTTGTTGGCTTGAAACAACAACTGAAATAGTGATACCAATTATATTGTAAAAAATAGTAGGCCTTCATAGGCTTTATAGCAGTGGGTGAAAAAGTACTATATTATTATAACATTTTACTTCAGTAAATGTACAAAAAGTATAATGCAAAATGGCAATTTCAGTTGAATTAAAATAATTGGTGGATGGTCATATATATATATATATATATATATATTTACTTTAATGTTGCAGTTAGGTGGGGGTATTTTTTAAACTATGTAGCCTATGTATATATTAAGACGCAAGTACACTGCTCAAAAAATAAAGGAACATTTAATCATCGTAGTATAACATCAAATCAGTTAAACTTCAGGGCTGTCCACTTAGTGTCAACAGAGAGTTGTCACTAACTGGACAGATGAAAGTGAAAACAGTTGAAAGTGACAACAGGTGTACTGGAGAGAGAACAGCAAGAAACCCCCCCACAAGGGAATGGTCTAGCAGGTGGTGGCCACAGACAATTGCTTTCTCCTCATTCTCCCTGACTGATTGTTCTCTAGTTTTGTCACTTCTGGTAGCATGAGGCGGGACCTGCAGCCCATTCATGTTGCACAGGTAGTCCAGCTCCTCCAGGATGGCACGTGGCAAGAAGGTTTGCTTTGTCAACCAGCACAGTCTCAAGAGCATGGAGGAGATACCTGGGGACAGGCCATTACACGAGGAGAGCTGGACAGGGCGGTGGAAGTGCATCAACCCACGAGCGGGACTGGTATCTGCTCCTAGTATGTGCGAGGAACAGGAGGAGCACTGCCACAGCCCTCCAGCAGGCTACTGGTGTGGATGTTTCTGAACAAACTGTCAAAAACAGACTCCATGAGGGTGGCACGAGGGCCCCGCGTCCTCTAGACGGATTTGTGTTCACAACCCAGCACCATAAAGCTGGAACACCAGAATTGGCAGGTCCGCCACTGGAACCCCACTCTCTTCACAGATGAGAGCAGGTTCACACTGAGCACATGTGACAGACGTGAAAGAGACTGGAGACACTGTGGTGAAAGTGACACTGACTGCAGTTAAGTACCGTGATGAATTTCTCAGAGCCATTGTCAGTCTTTTTGCTAGTGCAGTGGGCCCTGGGTTCCTCCTGGTGTAGGACAATGCCCTCAATCGGTTGATGATTTTGATTTCCATTGAAATTATAAAGACACTGAACATCGTTGTTAAGTAATTTTGTTCTCAACAAATTATACAGTGTAAAGATTTTGAACTTTGAACTGTTTTGTTCATTGAGATCTGTGATTTCAGTGTCCCCTTAATTTTTTTTGAGCGGTGCATAATAATACGTGATCATTTATTTGTTGATTATTCTTGTATTATCAATTGATATCGAAAGCTCATCCGAATTATAATGACTAAAGATAACTTTATTTGAGTTTTTATATCCAGTCCAGTTATTCTGGATATGCAAGAGGGCTCATCCTGAGATCAACAAGTATGTGTCTATCACGTGACAGGTCTCGTTTTAATGTGTCTTTGAACACTGAAGCCTTACCTGCAAAAAGAGCATCAAAGGTGTCTTAGCCTAAATGGATTCTTTGTTCAGCCCTGGAAATGTAAGAATCAGATGGGTTTTCCCCATTTTGTCCACATTAGATCACACCAAGAAACTCTGTCGCCTTCCTGAGGCCAGATAAATAAAGCATCAGGTGACCGGGACACTGCAGTGAGAATGAAAGTCAAACTGTTGCTGACTGACGGACAGTTGGAAACCTGAGGGAAAACGCAGTGTGGGTGTGTGCGCGCTTGTCTTTGTGTGTGTGCGTGTGTGTGTGTGTGTGTGTGAGAGAGAGAGAGAGAGAGAGAGAGAGAGAGGGAGAGTTGCCTGGACAGACGCAGTAGCAGACGTGCCCGCTCCCGTCTCCCTCTCTCTCTCCCTATTACACTCTCTCGGGAGCAGCGCTTTGACGCACCACGCAGAGTTGGATTATAGTATTGCGCGCTGGTCTTCACGAGGCTTTTTTTCCTCCTTCACATTGCCTTCACCATTGCCACTGATCGGCAGTTGATATATGATCGGAATCAATATCTCTCGCCGCGGGGACCTCTACTGAGCTTTTGGGAAAAACGAGCGCTGATGCCTCTTCCCCTCCGGACGCGTGTTGTGAATTAATAACCAAGACAGTCTCACCTGGAGTGTGTGTGTGTGTGTGTGTGTGTGTGTGTGTGTGTATGCACTAAAGTGTGTGTGAGAGTGTGTTTCTCTGGATCAGATCAAGGATCGAGGTGTATCACTGGCTTGGTTCCGCACACGCACATATACGTACGCAGACCCAACACACACCGGGGGGATTTGGGCACCGCATGCCGGGGACATGTGGAAGTTTGCGCCGCTGTAGCGCTGCCAGAGAGCAGGTCCACCACCTCGTCGACCCCCCCTCTCTCTGCCCAGGGGGACCAGATTCTCGGTTCACAGCCTTCACACACCGTACCCCCTCTAAGAAGACCCAAATGTAAATTCAGAACGACAAAATTTCAGAAACACACGTCTTAAAAGGGAGGTCAAGGGAAAGGACGGCATCCCGTTGCGTGCAGAGTTTGGTGAGCTCTATCGGGGATTTCAGGGCTTTTATTTTCTAACGTCCTTGTATTTTCTCAGTATTTTGTGGGTCTCATATTGGCACCCACTTGCCGCAGTGATGGTGGGAGCTCTGAGCCCCGTTGGCCCTGGCCGCTTCCCGGCGACTGCGCTGGGACCGTTGGTGGGTGTTCTGGTACTGGTCCTGTCAAGAGGAGCGGACGGCCAGCCCTGCCCGGCCCAGTGCTCCTGCACCGGGACTACAGTGGACTGTCACGGCCAAGGGCTCCGCGGCGTGCCCAGGAACATACCACGCAACGCAGAAAGACTGTAAGTACCGAGTGGGGAGACGCTTGACAGCGCAGTTTTGCTTTAATCTGTGCATAACATCTCCCAACACTTTGGACACACTTCTTTAATTATGCCGTGCTTCTCCTGAAGGGGTTTAAGAGTTTACTGCGTTCTTGTCACACTTTCTGGTTTTTGATTCCCTAAATTATATCGCCAATGTTTTTTATGATCATATAATGTTTTCTGAAATGCACTCTTGTTGTTACATTTGGATATCGTGCCCTTTTAAACTGTATGCTGACCGTGTGGGTGGATATTTTCCTTGGGGACCACATCTTAATAGCGCAGGGGGGTCCGGTTACCTATTTAAACTAACATGTCAGAAACTAAACATTAGGGTGGATACTGCCAAGTCCAACTGATGTAAATGATGGTTTGTCATGTGAACTGCGAAAACACTAGTTATTGGTGCTTGTGTTTAATGTGAGGACAGGCTATTGCTGATCGCGGAGCTGAAGTTAGGGGTACTGCTGTGGTTGTGTGGTGGTTTCGCACTGTTGCATTAGCACAGCCTCCGTAGACCACATCGGTTTGTCTGGAGACCAGCAAGTTAATCAAAAACGGATTTGGACAAGTGGGCTTTGAGTTAAACAGGTCTTATTTTATTAGTCAGAGACCCCTTCTTGAAATTAAAATTTGTCACAGCTCCTCTCAATTTCTCTGACGCTCAAATGACAATTCTGCGTTGGCTACGGCGCGCTGAGTTTCAACAAAAAAAAAACCTTCAGTAGACCTGCATACCTGCTTTGTCCGTGTTTTATTAAAATAGTATATCTCATGTACTGACAGTCCCTTCTTGACCAATTTCTCCCTGTAGGGATCTGAATGCAAACAACCTCACTAAAATCACCAAGGCGGATTTTGCAGGACTGAGGCATCTGCGAGTGTTGTAAGTGGCTTTTTATTCTCTCCTTTCTTTCCTCTCCTCTGCACCAAGCAAAAGAAAACAAAAAGACATAAATACTCTCACGCACACCTCTGACTAGCAGCACCTTGCAACCCAAACAACTTTCTCCCAGCAATACCACAACACACACGGATTTAACTGTTTCCAATCCCGTTCAGCATCAGGCTCATTCAGCCAGCCCTGGAGCTGCCGCATGCAGCACTGCGTCTAGTCGTGGGAAGCGGCGGCTTCATTGAGCCTAGTATGTGTATTTAAACAGACTAGCAGCGGCACCTGTTAATGCTGTCCTGTTAATCTGCCAGTGGAAGTGTCAGTAGGCGCTTATTTTAACCACCGGGCAAAGAGGGATAGCGGTCATTAGGTGTAACCGCGGAGGGAGGAATGCAGCTGGAAGGGAGGGAGGAAGGAAAGGAAAGATCAAGTAAGAACAGGTTTCTTACCTGTGATCAATCCAGGTTAAGAGTGGGGCAGAGATAGCCCGCTTTTATTGTGTGTGTGTGTGTGTGTGTGTGTGTGTGTGTGTGTGTGTGT
>NC_060153.1:13410050-13445047 GCF_021292245.1 Micropterus dolomieu | reverse complement strand
GTGTGTGTGTGTGTGTGTGTGTGTGTGTGAGTGATGTGGTGTGTTGATATTTCTTTAATCGTGCATGAGTGGAAGAATACGTATCACTAAATTGCTTCGTCACTCAGGTTTTAACAAGCTAAAGGACATTGAGTATTTGGGGACGATAGCCAGCATGTGTCTTAACTCAGACTACGCCGCAGCACTGTTTGAGGGAAAAGTGCAGCTGCACATGGTGAGTCGCCTATCTGTCAGCACTTTGTTAGTCTTTTTATTGACCAATGAGCTATTACTGAGCAGGCTTCACCGTTTATTGTGTGCCTGTGTTTAGATTGAAAGCAAAGACCAGGAGGAGAAGAAGCAGATGAAGTTGTTTCCAGATGATGACAGAAAAGGTCGGATTCTTTGCCACGCCCTCACCGCTGACTTCCTCTACTACGGCACTGATGTAAGACTCGGCACACCCTCACCTCAGTCAGCCCACTTAGTTTTAGCAGGACATAATAGGGAGACACTGTTTAGTTTAAGTCATATGTTTTCTCAAGGCTTTTCTGTAACCTTGAGAATTTAATTTTCTCCTGAAGTGAGTTTACAATGAAGCCACTTAACAAACAATAAAAGGAAGCCTGACTCTTTGATAGTTAAGATTTTTAAATCATAATGTTCCGCTCTGTATTTGTTCTCTACAGAACTGCACATTATTATTTCATCATCATAGAGGAGGGAGGGCTAATCTTGAGTTGTCAGTGACCTAAAATCAATTTCTTCTTCCTCATGTCATCAAACCCAAGACAAACATGTACTGAAAACATGACATTTTTATTCAAATGTTTCAGATTTATTGATTTACTTTCCTTAAAGTCTTCATGGAGACTTGCTCTCTACTACTGCTCCATTCCCTCTAACTCTCTTTCCAGCTTTCCCCATACACAGTTGTGTTCTTCCATACATTCTCTTCTCATTATATCTTCCCTTCCCATTTCTGTTTCTCAGTCAGGTAATGTGGCGTGTGTCTTGGTGGAGGACTGGGAGACTGTGAGCAGCTACAGCCACTCGGTTGGTGTGAGGAAAGTGTTCCCCGACCTAAATGGCACGCGGCTGGTGTTCATCGATGACAAGAACAGCGGCTTCCTGCTCTCCCCTGCGAACGTCAGTACATCACAGTTACTTGACACACCTATGCATGCATAAACGGTACACATACACGCAGCATATTCTCAGGTTCTTTGCACTCTGTTAAAACCAGGTAATTAAATATCCAGTGAAAAAAAAAATATCATGGTTAAGACTTGATGCATTAATATGTTATGGAGGGAAGATTAATAAAACTATTAATAGCCAAATATTATAGCCAAGATACATATATAAAGTATAAGACATAACATTTTTTTTAAAGTGTCTTTTTAAACATTTGTAGCGTGTTCACGGCCCTGTTATTTGGTGTGAATGGGTTTCGCTTCAAATAATAATGATATAAATAAAGTTTAATTATATGGCACTTATCAAAACCAAGAGATTATGAAGCGCTTCACCATGAAAAAGCAGTGTGATTTCAAATAACAGATTTAACACAACATTAACTGTGTGTGTGTGTGTGTGTGTGTGTGTGTGTGTGTGTGTGTGTGTGTGTGTGTGTGTGTGTGTGCGCGTGTGCGTCTCCACTCCAGGCGACAGACTCCTGCTTTGAGCTCCCCAACTTCTCTCCCACCATCACAGGAGTGCTGTGGGACAACTGGCATGCTGACCGAGGAGTGTTTGTAGCTTATGATGATGACAAGGTCTATACCTACGCCCTGCATAAAACCACCATATATGGTAGGGCCATGTAACACCATCTCACACACACACATCAGCAAAATACTATTATGTAACAGCACAGAATGTAACAATATTCCTGTTAGCATAATCCTGTGATGTAAATGAAGGCGAGAGATATAGGGAGCGTTTGTTTTTAACATTATTTCCTTCTCTCTTATTCTGCTTAGGCACCCGGGTGGTGTTAGTAGGGAGCACTGCGCTCCTCTTTTCCCAGAAGCCTCTGCTCTTGTACAACGGGGAGCTGACATGTCAGACGGTGAGCGGCAATACCAGCGAAGTGGCTCTGAGCACACACTCCTTCCTCAAGCGCTCAACTGTCACATCAGCAGATTTGCCGCCGGAGCTCAGCAAGCAGCTCACCCAGGCACTCATGCTCAAGAGGTCAGCCATGTTTGAGACACTGATTATGTGTTCTTCTGGCAGAAAATAGATTCAAAGAGTCATGTCTGTGTTATGTTTTCTGTATTTGTAATTTGGGGGTATATTTGGATGTCAGTACAGTCTGTGGTTGGTTATATTAGAAGCAGCTTATAAGGGAACAAATGGGTACATTGACTTTGTATCTGGACAGAGCTTTTCACTTGGCTGAGCATTTTGATTTAGTAAAGCCAGATAAGACTTTAGTCAGCTGAGTATAGTGCAAAGTTTTTATGTGTTCCTGTTTTTGTTTGTTTTTAATAATGTTGTTGCTCAGGATAAGACAAATATTCCCAAATGAATGAATGCACATTACAATTATTTAACAAAGCAACACAAAGTCGAGGTTTTATGTGTTGTTCGTCCTTTAAATAGCAAAATCATGCATGTAATCAGAAATGAATATATATAGATGCTACTCCTATTCTTACATTTGCCATTTAAGAAGACCACAATTATTGTTATTTGTAGTAGTAGTTAACATGTTCCTACAGTATATGAAAGAAGTAATACAAAAGTAGTTTTAACGTTGTACGAAGGTTTTGTTTTTCATCCTCCGTTCCTCTCACACAGCACCTTTAAATGTTCCCTTTAATTAGTCAGTGAGGTTTCACTTCATACAAAAGCTCATTTTCAAGCAGTGGATCACTGTATTGCTTGACTCAAAATTAATTTTGTTTGAGAGTTTTAGAGGTTAAAAAATATGTGTGTGTGTGTGTGTTTGTGTGTGTGTTTTCCTGTCCAGGTTCCATGAAGCCTGCGATCTGTGTAAGTCTTCAGGCAGTAGCACAGACTGGGCAGAGTTAGGCAAAGCCTGCCTGGTCCACATGGAGGTCGAGCTGGCCATCCAGGTCTACCGTATGAGCGGCAATGTGGGCATGGTCCTGTCGCTGCAGGGCATCCAGGTACAGCTCACATGCAAACTGTGGTTCACATGTTACTCCCTCCCCATAACAGACACAGTTTCAGTCTATTGTGACAATTCTGATACACCCACACTTCCTCTCTCTCTCCCTCGGTCCAGGGTATAGAGGACATGAATTTACGAGCAGGACATTTGGCCATGTTTCTAGGTGACTACAACCTGGCCCAGGACCTCTATCTGTCTTCAAGCTGCCCAATCGCTGCCCTGGAGGTAAACACACAATTTAAGTGTGACCAATCTGTCTGTGTTTATGTGTGTGTTCCCGGTACGAAAATGAATGAATTATTTTCTTACCATTCTGCATTATATGTGTGTTGTCGTTGTTGTGTGTAAGTGTAACATGTGTAACGTGTAAATATAAAGATAAACATTGATAAATGTGGGCTTAAATTGAGACATAATCTTCAACTCTCACTGTGTGTGTGTGTGTGTGTGTGTGTGTGTGTGTGTGTGTGTGTTTAGATGAGGAGAGACCTGTTGCACTGGGACAGCGCTCTTATGTTAGCCAAGAGGTTAGCAGAAGACCAAATTCCCTTTATATCCAAGGAATATGCTGTCCATCTGGAGTTTATGTAAGAACATACACACACACACACCATTCATTGGACTTGATTGGTCTACAACAGATCTAAACCCCTATCTTGCCCTCTCTCTCTCTGTAGTGGAGACTATGTGAATGCTTTGGCACACTATGAAAAAGGCATGACCCACAATAATAAAGTAAGTGCAATATGTTATATCTCAACTTTCTGCAGTGATTCAACAGCATAAGACGTGCAAAACTGTGATCGAATTTTATATAGGATATTGCTTTAATAGTTGATGTGCCTGTATCCCAAAACATACAGTTGTTTATGCTGATGTGTGTTTACTTTTCGCAAACATTATTATTTGGATACCAAGCTGCTGTAGGGTAAAGGCTCGTAGCTTCACCTCTGATGATATATCTCTTCTAGTATTTTATATAATAAGTAATGGCATTCCCAGGCCATGTTTAATATATGATGCTTCCCATCTGAAAATTCCACATGGATAGTTATCTCCCAACTCTCAGTTTGTTGTCCTATCCACTGTTTGTATTTACAAATAACACGTAAGAGACTGGTAGGTTGATTTACTGTATATCTCTTTAGGATTTGTGACTTTGCCCAAGGTGCTGACAAATACATATAAAGTTCCAGGTGATGATAATGAAATCATTTGAATTGTATTTACTTCAAAGTCTCTTCTTTCCACTGTTCTCCACTTACCCTGTCTTCCCCTCGATGTGAAGTTCCAGGAGCATGATGAGGCGTGTCAAGCAGGTGTAGCCCGGATGTCCATCAGGATGGGTGACATCAGGAGAGGAGCCGCTCAGGCAATCCAGCACCCGAGCAGAGTCCTCAAGAAGGAATGTGGAGCCATACTGGAGAGCATGAAGGTAGAGAGTCAGTCTTATCTCTCTCTTCTTGCAAACTACGTACATGTTTTGGTAAATTCTTATATTATAGGATAGGGGTAGTTTATGTATGTGTTCTGTGGTGTGCCAGTGTATCCGAGCATCAACTACTGTTTTTGAATGTCTTTTTGTTCGTATCCTTTTCTGTTTTCTTTTCTCTCTTACAGCAATTCTCTGAAGCCGCTCAGCTCTATGAAAAAGGCCAGTATTATGACAAGGCTGCGTCGGTCTACATTCGTTGCAAGAACTGGTGAGACAAAACACCAACACACACCAACACGCTCTCTCTCAGTGTCTCTCCTCCTTCAAGCAATTCCACTTTATTTTTCCACATTCAGGGCGAAGGTGGGGGAGCTGCTCCCACATGTCTCCTCTCCTAAGATCCACCTGCAGTACGCCAAGGCCAAGGAGGCGGACGGCAAGTAGGTTCTTAGTTTGATGGTCTGTCACATTGAATGAAATGAAATCCTTAAAAGGAGAGGCCATGTAATGTGTACTCTGTGCACCAGGTATAAGGACGCTGCACAGGCCTACGAGAGTGCAAAAGACTGGGACAACATGATACGCGTGCTACTGGACCACCTGAACAACCCAGAGGACGCTGTGCGCATCGTCAGGGAGACGCAGAGCATTGACGGAGCAAAGATGGTTGCCAGGTAGGGCAAGCAAGAGCACAGGTGTATACAACTTCCTAAATGTAACATTTACTAAATTATTATCACGACACAGGTAGCACTTAGATTTATAAACTTAAAATGTTAGAATGATTATTTTATTTTTAAGTGTTTGTCCTTGTTTAGTCTCCAGGTCTCCAAATAAGGTGATTCAACTTCCACTGAATCTGGCCAAATTAAAGGGATGCTTTACAAGAAGTTTTACACTCTGTGTAACTTTTTGAATTTGAATTTGATCTGTTTAACAATTCTTAGTAAAGTGTTTACTTTCGCACAGAACCAGTGTTGTCCATGACAGTTTAAATAACGAATAATGAACAAATGAAAAAAAATCTATTTACATTGTCTACCATTTCACCAGCACATTAAGATATTATTATTACCACTTTCTAATGTTGAGTGACTTACACTTAGTTCTGCTACCAATTAATCTAGAGATTATTTTCTATTAATTGTTCAGGCTATGAAATGTCTAAAAGAAAAAATTAAAATACCAGTCACAACATCCCAAGGTGAACCAGAAGTCCAAAAAAAAACCTGAGAAAAGATGCAAATCCTCCCATTTGAGAAGCCAGGAATAAAGCTGGATTGATAAACTCGATTGATTACTCAATTATTATCTGTATTCATTTCTGCAGACTCAACCATTTGTTTCATCTCCAATTCTTTCTCTTTTTTTCCCATTTCTGTCACAAACCTTTAACACACGTTTGTGCGTCTCAGGTTCTTCTTGCGGTTGAGTGACTACAGCTCAGCCATCCACTTCCTGGTTCTGTCTCAGTGCAACGATGAAGCTTTCCAACTGGCACAGCAGCACGGACAAATGGAGGTCTACGCGGACATCATCGGTCAGTCTGCGCGTGAATGTAGTCTAACTTTATTAGCTAATAACCTAAGCTGTTTCCTAGCAATTCGGTTCCAGTGATACAGCCTATGAGTTGAATATAGATTGCTGCGGTGTGTGTTCATCAGGTACGGAGGCGACGCAGGAGGACTACCAGAGCATTGCTCTCTACTTTGAGGGAGAGAAGAAACACCTCCAGGCTGGCAAGTTCTTTCAGAAGTGTGGGCAGTACAGCAGAGTAAGAACTCTCCCTTAGTGATTCATTTTTTACACTTACTAAAATGTCCTAACAATTATTGACTTAAGACACCAGTTCAGCCAATTTCTCAGTCTCTTCTTTCTCTCTGTCCACCATGTCTCAGGCCCTGAAGCACTTCCTGAAGTGTCCCAACACTGACGACAATCTGGCTGTCGAGATGGCCATTGAGACGGTGAGAGCTGCATTGCAAACTGAATATTTTGGTGAAAATGATTTGACCAATCAATTGAGTGTTTTTTGTGTGTGTGTGTGTGTGTGTGTGTGTGTGTATTTCAGGTAGGTCAGGCCAAGGACAGTTCTCTGACCAATCAGCTTATAGATTACCTGATGGGAGAGAGTGATGGCATGCCCAAGGTAATCAATACACTGTAACACTGGAGCCTTCTCTTAATCCCCATGTATGTGACTTTCCTAGCTGCATGATATTGTTTTGCTATATCTAGTATTAAATCATTGTTTTATGCATGTTTCTCTTTAATGTATTCATCACTCATTCTCGCTCTCACTGTCTCTCCTTCTTCTTGTCTGGTGTGTGTGTGTAGTGTCTCTCAGAGTAGCCTTGTCAGTGAGACGGATAGTGTAATGGTTTGATGAGCAGTTATTAAAAAAACAAAGACAAACATACTGCCTTGACACAAGCACAACTTTTCAGAAAATCAAAACAGAAAGGCATATTTTCAATTGCTAGGGGTCTCAAGTCAGCCGCGGAGCGCAACCATAGAGATACTTTATGTACTAACAGCCCATACATACTTTACGCTTTAATTACTTGTGTTCGCTAAAGTGGAGCCTTATTAACAGCTAATTGGCTTTATGGAGTTTCTTCATGGTAAATCTTTTTAAATCACAGGCTAATTATACGAGGCATGTTTTGCACACCCATGTACACAGATGCAGAGTGAGCTACCAAGTGTAAAACCAGTACACTGACAATTAAGGGCTATCAACACACAATGCGGTATGTAATAATCAAAGTATACCTACCGAACAAAGATGTACACATTCAGTCATTTGTTGTATCCTGTGCCCACGACCAAAAAATTGTATATCATGTGCATACAATGACATTTCCAGCGCTCAATGTAGTTAAAAGTGACCTCGATATACTATATTTTTTTCTCTGTGGCCACTCCGTCCAATAAGGCTCTAACCACAAGTGTTTTTAAAAAGTAACCAGCCAGCAGAAATGCGGTCAGGGAGCTAAGAGGAGTTTATTATTTAGGCAAACTGTCTGTATAGAACAGGCAGGTGGGCTGTTAAGTGAGGTGATGGAAGAATCAGTTGTATTTGCAAAACAACTGATTTGCACTGAAGTGCAAAGCGAAAGATAAATGAGATATATCTATATGCTATATATGTTTCTGACACTTTGTGTGTCAAGAGACCTGCCTAAAGATCAAACGGGCACCATGCTAGATGTTTGCCTCTTTTTAGCAGGCAGTGATAAACGCCTCTAAATGTGTGTTTAAAGGCTCTGAAAAGTAATTTTGTCAATCAGCATCTTACCGTGAACAGTGGGGTCCTTCAGGAAAACACTTATTTTATTCAGACCAGATTTGGGTATTTCACAGAAGACATTTTTGTCTGTGCCATTTAACTTGTTGGAAGTGGGTGGGTCTCTGTAGAAAAATTGTGATGTCACTTATTTCCATGCACCAGTGGGGATTTAGCAACATTTGGATTAAAAATATCACAACAGTAATTGTGGGGTTTCTACTTGTGTTGCCAAATGTAATCAAACTACACCCACATGGCCCTAAAGTTTGTAAGTGTTAAGTTGCTTTTTTTAGTCATGAAAAGTTCCTGTTAGAGAAAACTAGACTTGAGACCAAGTTTTCAGAGGCTTTAATGCATGACAGTGCTAAATATCAGATAAGATACAGTTAATGTGGTTGATTGTGAATCTGCTGGATGTTCTAAGGTTCATGCAGTTTGTGAGTCTCTCTGAAGGTGCAAATTTGCGCATGTAGGCCAATATTAAGGGAAGGTGGGCATCGTGTCGTTCCATCTTGTTTTTTATTTCCTTGGAAGTTTTTCTCCAAGCATTAGCTTTGCAAACATTTCTGTAAATAAATCTTAAATAAATAATAGTAAAGTAAGTACTTACTTTTTCCCTGGTGGAGATGTAGAGTTAAGACACAATCGCAGACAATGTTTTTGAAGGTTTTATTTGAATCTATTTATTTTCCAGTCCCTTATTGTGTCATTATCTGTGACCTTAAATCAGGCTCATATTACACACAGAACATAAGCACAAACTGAATGAAAGCTGCAGCACTGTGAATTCATGTAAGTAAATCAATGAGAGTGACACTGCTAATGTTAGTTGACCTTTCTTTCCTCTTCCCAGGATGCAAAGTACCTGTTCCGTCTCTATATGGCACTGCAGCAGTACAGGGAGGCTGCTCGCACCGCCATCATCATCGCCAGAGAAGAGCAGTGTGCAGGTACAAACATATTCACACAAACCAAATGCTTGAACCAGTAACGACAAACATAACATGTTTTACAACCGTAGTCATACATGTATGTTAATCATATGTCGTTTTTTTGCATGTTACTTCTGCAGGGAATTACCGTAATGCCCATGACGTGCTGTTCAGCATGTACACAGAGCTGCAGGCACAGAAGATTAAAATCCCAGCCGAGATGGCCACCAATCTGATGATCCTCCACTCCTACCTGCTGGTCAAGGTCAGTACAGCTGAAACTACAATCACACACCTGTAATGTGTTAGCTCAAGTTATTTACTGTAGTCATGGTAGTCATTAAAAGTGTTTTTCTGAAAGGCCACGCTCAAAGGAGGGGTGGAAAGCCGCCCGTCATACAGAGGGGTTAGAAGCAATATTGTTTAAATACGCCGATAACAGCGCACATTTTCATTCTGTCTTGGAAAACGTTCAGTGCTACTCTCGGTTGTTCACATGAAAAGTGACAGAAATGTGTCAAGAAAGTGTGGGGAAAAAAGAGAAGTTCAAACCTCGGCTCCTTTCCCATCTCAACACTGCTAACCAATCATGGTGTAAAGTGGGTGTGAATGTCACATTTCTGAAGCTATTCGACCATTTGACAAGCGGGTAAGAAGCATTCTGGCAGTTTAACTCCGAGGCCACCAGGGCGCTGCTGTCGAGCATTTCTTACTGTTCAGTATTCTGAAAACAAATGGTAGGACCTTACTGACTTGATCCCAGCACACCCTAAATACATGTGCCACTCAACTTTGTACCTTTTGAGTAGGAGAATTATGCGTTATATCAGCAGGGACAAGATATTTTAACTTTTATATGAAGCTTCTCAATCTCAACATTAAGTTAATGTAGAGTTGTTGACTTTGTTAATGATGTGTTGCCATGTAGATCCATGTAAAGAGGGGAGACCACCTAAAGGGAGCACGAATGCTCATTCGTGTCAGCAACAATATCAGCAAGTTTCCTGCACGTGAGTCCAAACAGACACTACTACTAATCTAATGTCCAATTCACATCAAAAGAAATCTAAATGAAGCTTAAATGTCACTGAAATTTAATTGTCAAACAACTGTGTTTCTGTGTGTAGATGTTGTTCCCATTCTGACGTCAGCGGTCATTGAATGTCACCGTGCCGGACTGAAGAACTCTGCCTTCAGCTTTGCTGCCATGCTGATGAGACCAGAGTACCGAAATGAGATTGACCCAAAGTACAGGAAGAAGATCGAGGCCATGGTTCGGTGAGCGACAACAACATCCACACCTCCCATTTTCTTTTCTGTACTCCCTCTCCTGACCTCACTTCTCACCTCATCTGCCTGACTCTTGCCTACTACTATCCTCCCTTTTATCTCCTGCTCTACCCTCCACCGCATTAAATCCTTATCTCTGCTACTTATCTGGCCGCACCACAGACGTCCAGACACATCGGAGCTGGAGGAGGAAACCACTCCATGTCCCTATTGTGGCTTTCAGCTGCCACAGAACGAACTGCTGTGTATCTCCTGCAAGAACAACCTGCCCTACTGCATTGCCACGGTACAAACACATGATCACCGACTTATTCATACACACACCATTTCTTTTGAACATAATAGTTTCCCCAGTATTTATATATTTTTTATCATTTTCTCAGGGTCGTCATATGCTGAAAGAAGACTGGTCAGAGTGTCCTCGATGTGAATTTCCAGCTCTCTACTCACAGTTCATTCAGTAAGTATATAAACAAATAAATCTACAAGAGGCCTACTTGATAGTAATTTCTCAAATCAAATTAGACAGTAGCAGTTGTTGGTTTATAGTGGCACCCTTTTCCCACCCCAATTTAAAGTAATAGTTTGACATTTTGGGAAACATTCTCATGGCTTTCTTGCTGAGAGTTAGATGAGAAGATTTGGTATCTACCAGGAAGTCACTGCTCCTGGCTAAGAAACAGAACCTGAAAAAACTTTTTATACAGCTTAAACAGACAACATATTAATTAGAAGTGCTGGTAGGCTAATTGTCCCGTTTCCAGTGTTTATGCTAAGCTAAGCGCCTCCTGGCTGTAGATTCATACTTAAAGTCCAGACATGGGTGGTGTAGATCTTCTCATCTAATTTTCTGCCAGAAAGCAAATTCCCCAAAACGTCAAGCACCTGGGAGTCACTTCTCTTTCTCATTGTCACATTCACACATCTACACTGAACTGTTTGTGTCCAGGTTGCTGGAAACGGAGACGGTGTGTCCCATGTGCTCTGAGACGCTGAGTGTCAAACAGGTGAAGAAGATTTCTGATTGTTCCAAATACCTGCAGACTGATGAGCTGGATCAATGAAGACTAAAAATAACAACTAATAACATGTATATAAATGTCATGTCAGCCTAATGACATATTTTTTTTAAATACATCAAATATATATTTTGGATGGAATGTGTGCACCTTTTAGTTTTGTATGATGTGAAATAGGAGTATCATAAATCAAATAAAGAATTAATATTTAGGTGAAATGTTTTCTATTCATATTTTTTAGCCATTGTAAACAGAGAGTGAGGATGCTTCAAACATAAAGAGAAATTTCTGTACCAGTAAATATTTATGTGAAAAGAAAAACAGTTTAGCATGTAGCGGAGGCTTACCAAGTATCCAAAATGAGGTTGGGCACCAGACAGGAGAATAACCTTAATCCTAACCTGTCACTTACATGTGTGTAAGTGTGGTCAACGGTAATCAGTTCGTCATTTCCATTAAACTCAAAATGTAGCAGTTCAGTTCAATTGAGTGTAGTTGTGAGAGGAATGAGTGGGTTTGTTTGAGGCACTTAGAATTTGAATGTTTTCAGTCTTAAAGAGTAGCACTGACCAAGTGGGAAGCTTCCAGTCTGAGACGTGAACCTAACGCCGAAGTCCCTTAAACCTGCATTCTATTGAACGACCAGCAGGGGGCGACTCTTCTGGTTGCAAAAAGAAGTCCGGCTCCATTAGAAATAATGGTAAAATGACCCTACCTCTCAGCTGATTTATTACCTCAGTAAACATTTTCCTGATGTGTTTATGGTCTCAGTCGCTAGTTTCATGTCTTCTTCAATACAACATGATGTTCATTTTGTAAATTATGGTCCCATTTAGAGGAAAATAGACCATGGACGGGATTATCTCAAGTTGTTAGAATGGCGACCTGTCAATCAAGCTATGGTGACTCGTACCCGCGGCACTGTATAAATTTAAGCAGCGCCGTTGAAAAAGCGTATTAGGAGTTGGCTGTTCACTTTCTCTGGTGAGTACCATTTAGTTTTAAGCCTGTTGTTCGCTACACAAAATTGTCAGCCCTGTTAAAATGACAGTTAACATTAATTACAGCTGCGCCTAGCTAAGCAATGTAGCTAGCCCTGCACACGGCTCCACTGTCTGGTCCAAATATGCTCATGTCTGGTGCCGCTGGTTGCAAAAACTCAACATGGCGTCGCCCTATCGGCCAGACTCAAAACGGCAGTCCACAAACCAACGGGTGACGTCACGATGACTACGTCCATGTCTTACATACAGTCTATGGCACTGACTGATGAGCGACTTTAGTGGAACTGCAGAATAAGTGCTTGACGTCTTAATCCATTTGGCGTTGTTGGTGCTGGCTATGATTTTATCTACAGCTGAAACTATTATTCCATCGACAGATAACTGGCAACTACTTTAGATAATCAATTGTACAAGTCAATTTATTTTATTTTTTTTTTCTCAAGTGCCAGGATTTTCTGCTTCTCTTCATCATATGTCAGAATAAACTGAATAGCGTCGGCTGGACAAAACCTTTGACAGACCAAATTATTAATTGAAAAAAGTAACTGGTAGATTAATTCCTAATGACAGTAATCGTTAGTGGCAGCCCAAATTTAATCTCCTTCTCTCTGATTATTTAGTGCCAGTTTGTTGGGGTTTATAACAGCATTCTTGGACATCTTCACTGAATTTTAATCCCATTGCATAAATTCTCTTGAGTGGCTGTATTTTTCTAAATAAATGTATACATATTCAAGCAAAGTGTAATCTAAATATCTGATTTTAAATATTTACAAAAATAACTCTTTGAAACCATTTTCTAAAAGTGTCTAAAACGTGTCAGCTTTCTGAAACACAGCTGTTTTCTCTTGCTTCGTTAATAAATCACAGACACTCATGAGCGACATATTTCTCTATTAATCCTCATGAAATTTTTACAAAATTGCAATTTACAAGTGCTGCTAAAGCATTTCTGTATCATAGTTGTAGCAAAAAGTAACAGTCTTTTACATAGGAGTCACATTATTTACAGCCTCAAACTCCTGGACTACAAACTGATGATGGAAGAAATGCACGATACTCCTGCTGAGACACGTTACTACAGAGGTGTACAGACATGATAATGGGTGGAACGAGCAGATAATATGCATCATTTGTTCGGTATAGAGACCCTCTGACGGAGACATGACAGGTTGTTAAAAAACAGGAAAGACATTTCTCAGCCTCTGTGGTTAGAGTTAAGTGTTTGGATGAGGGACAGATGAGTTACCTGAAGAGGTTAAGACCAGTTTGACTACTTTCTGAAGCTCATTAAAGGATCGTTGCAAGTGCGGAGAAAAAAACCCCATTACAGTCTGTGTGGGCGGAGGGAGGCAGACCAGGACAGTTTGTTTTCCTCCTCTGGTCATTGGTCATTTCTTGGCCTTGCCTTTCCCCTTGCCTTTGCCCTTCCCAGAATCTTCCTTCTTCTCCTTCTTGGACTCCTTGGTGGCTTTGGCCTTCTTTTGCTGCAGGGAAGAACAAGACGCAGACGACACAGAAGAACAAGATAAGAAGACAGTCTTTGGCATGGTTGCTGAAAATACTGAGTGTGCGTGGGTTTAAATAGGTTTGCACATGCTCTTACTTTGATCATGGCGTCAGTTTTCAGGCCCTCGCCCTCGTCCTCAGACTCCTGCACTTCGTTGTCCACATCCTCTCCTCCCAACTCTGACTCCCCCCCGCCACCTCGGCGGCCCTTCTTCACTGCTTGCAGGGAGTACGGAGTCAGGTGAGCTTCCTTGTTGTAGGCCCGAGTGAATGCTGCCTTCACCTGGGGAGGAGACGGACAGCAGAGAAGTCAAAATCCACTGTATGTTGGACATATAGAGGGTGGCAGTACTGTTGTTATTAAGTGCTGTTAGAAGCCATAAGATGTGATGGCAGAGAACATTATCATCAGGCATGCGGGTCAAGCCATACCACAAAAGGGAGTGCCAACAGGTATTGCTATTATATAATAATTTTATTATCTATGATTTGCTATTGAAAAAAACAAAAGCTAATAAAGTTAATTTATGTCACACACACAAAAAACCTGTCAGCCGCAACAGGCAGCTGTTTTCAGAGAAAAGGCTCTAAAAACCCACTGTGCACTACCGGTTCAGCAACACACACAGTTAGCGACTAGCTGGTGAACATGGTCAAACATTTAGCCGCTAGAGCCATTTCCCTCAGGAGTTGGTAGAGACCAAAAACACAGCTAAAAGTGAGTGAATATCGGACTAACCTTCCATCAGGTGGACAGAAATATGACTCCAAATAAATGCTAATGTTGCTCCATATCTGTGTGATGTGTAAATAAGCAACTGTTTACTACAACTTGTGTTTACAGTTTGTTTCTTATTATTTCGTCACGGGGAGTCAGAATCTTTCAAATCCTACACATAGGGGACTTAGTTTACCTAGTAGAGGACTACTGACACTGGATAAGGTGTGTATTAACCATTGGGTTGAATATTTATCAATATAAGTGTGTATATAAAGGAGAGTGATACTCAACTTGTTCCAGGACATGATCGCGTACATACAAACGAAAGAATGGCGATATTCAGCCCAGACTAGCTCTAAATGTGGTCTGAGCAGTCCACTTGTGATTGGATCACCCAAGATGCACATTAATGCCAGGTATCAAAGGGGCCTCAGAGATGCTGTCAGCCAATCACAATGGCCTGAACCTAGTGATTCCCAAGACATTACTTTCAACCACCATTTTCAATCCCATCATCAAAATCCAAACTATACCCCCTCCCGCCTCCTGCTGACCTTAGAGTCCAGTTTGGAGTAGGGGTCAGGTTGTCCGCCCCAGACACTGATCTCCATGACGCTGTCCACGTCTTCCTTGATGAGCTGGTAGTCGTCCAGCAGCTGCACAGCCTCGCCGGCACCCTCCGCTCCGTGCCTCTGGAGTGGATTAAGCAGCGCCTGGCGAAGATAGTGCAGGTATTCCAGGTTCACCGCCTGCCTGCTGCTCAACGTCCTGCAGGAGCCAAGCAAATAAAACCCTGTCTGATTTTATGTTTGATGACTCGTAAATACTTAAAAAAGGACAGTGATCAAGGCCTGCTCACTTTAAACACATGTGTGAGGTCAGCTCCTGGACGATGCGGGAATGTTTAGTGGTGGAGGAGTTTTTGCCGAGCCAGCTGGGGAAGGTGGGGTAGTGACTCATGTAGCCTCTCATGAGCTCGCCTGGTAACACACTGGCATAGATGGCCTACGAGCAGGCACGCACACACACAGCAAAATAATGAATCTCTGGTTCCCCAATACAAGAGCTTGAATTTAAATGTGGTGTAATATAATAAGCTTAACAACGTGTGTTTACTATTTACAATAATTATTGTTATATAATAATGTTCAGTGTTTCGTTATTACAAAACAAAAGCCAATTTCAAATGTAAGAGTAAATGTTTCACAGATCAGCTTCACATAAATTAAAGAAGCATTACAGAGGAAAAACATAGGCTGTAACAAGAAGGGTTAACAGACAATATTATAATAACCGAGCCTTTAAAAACATGTAGTGAAAAAGAATCCACATTTGATCCACAAGAATCCACAAAGCATCAGGGCCTACACATTGCAATACCTTATGTGGACCTCAAATATATAACTACACTTCAGGGCTATGGCGGCTGCGGAGATACCATGTGGAGACAGCGAGAACCGTGATTGGTCAGCATAGCAAGCCAGTTAAATAAAAGGTCAAGGTTTGTTAGGAAGCTTTCAGCGGTGTCGTCTTTTCTCACGTCTCATTTGAAATAAGATATAGGGTTCACTGTTAACAGCTTGAGTTTCACTTGTGCATTATGTGCGTAGCTGTGACCTGAATCGAATTTTTCCCCATTTTGTCACGCTTTGCACTACCGTGATTGTGTTTTGGGCTCGGTGCGCTGCCAAAAGCAGATGACCCACGCTCAATACTGTGCCTGAATGCATCCTGTGTAGACACTGAAGCTGCTGCTATGCCAACATGCTGCTTTCCCTTGTTCTCTACCACAGTGAATAAAAGGATGAAAACACAATTACTTTGGCTGTACAATAGTCTTCTAATGAGTGGTGAGACAAGGCAAACTTTCCCATCATATGGTGTTATCATTAAGCAAATGAAAGAATGTCATGTTTACTTTGGGGTACATAAATAAAGCACATTGTGGCCTGATAATGTACACATTCATCTAGTGTTGCAGTGGTACTATCAATGGGTCCAACATTAAACTATAAATCGGCATATAAAAGAAATTCACTTCTTTGTTTGTGTGCGTTACCTGGGTGGGCAGCAGTGACCAGTTCTGTCCAGAGCGGATCCGTCTGTCCACCAGGTCTCCGTCGGAGATGGAGTCAGCAGTCTTGCTGAGCAACACCAGGTGGGACTTCGGATCACCCCTGTGAGAAGAGAGACAGACAAGAAAATACAGAACACAGTCTCTGTTAATAGAGCTGGAGCCAGGAAGCAGAGACTGGAAAAAGGTGGAAACAGCTAGCTTCTCTCACCCGGCAGCCTTTGGACGAACATGCAGGTAGTTCTCTTGGACAAAGAGCGGCGCTAGCGAGTAGTCGTGGAAGAAGAGGTCGGACTTGTCGATGAGGCTCATGTGGGTCTCCTCTCCCAAGGCAAACACCTTCCGACAAACATCAAACGGCCCCATTTTCATGTCCTTGCGGGCATTGGCTGCGTCAGACTTGCACTGGTCATACGTCATCACCTTGTCTTTGGCTGACCACATGCTCAAGTTGTGGATCACCTGGGAGAAAAAACAGCCAATGTGGTGAAAGAGGAGACCAAAGGTGGCAAGGGAAGACATAACCTCAATATGAATGGTCTTTTATGAGGCTTTGTCTTTTTTACCTGTCGGACATCCTGATTGGAGGCTAGGATCATTTCGTTAAGAGCTGGGGGTGGGATCTTGATTCCCTCCTTGAAAGCAATGGACATCATGGCTCCCTGAAGAATGAAAAGGAAAAAGAAAACAGGTGAAGAACCTGGAAAAGAAAATATTTACATTTAAGAGCTTACTTTAAAATATTTTAATTTAAAAGAAGGTAAAAGTTTTATATCTTTTGCATTCATCCAAACATGAAACCATCAACATTATGATTTATAGTACAACTATCTTGTTTTCAGCCACTAACGTCTCTGTGTATCTTCTATCCTGTGGCATTGGCATTTTATTTTAACCCAAATGCTAGAAAGCATGTCATTGTCGGATGTGGGACAGGATGTGTGTATTCTTGTGTGTGCGTACCTTGATCTGTTCCACTCGCGGCCTCTGGAAGCGCAGATCGAAGCAGTAGTTGGCCAGTGATCTGATCTTCTGGTGGTTCCGATCGTTGCACATGCAGATGATGGGAATCTTCGAATTTTTGATCAGGCCGATCATCTCCTACAGGAGGCAAAAGGTCAGAGGTCAGTATCAAGAAAACTGTGAAGATCTGGTCAAATTATCATAAAAATGTGTTGTTTTTTTTATTACCTGGATTCCTCCGCGGTCCTCATTGCCAGCCATGCCATCAATCTCATCCATGATCAGGACGTGTTTACTAGTCACCGTCTGAGACGTGCCTTTAAAACACACACCATATATACCACATAGTATTCACTTCCCTTCTGGACATGTGGTATGTTATGTTAATTACCTGAGAAATGAATTTAACCTCTGCTGTAGGGCTGTGCGATGACGATTTCTATCGTTTGACTATAGAAAAACATCTATTGTTTACAATTCTGCTGTGCTGCTCTGGGACTCACATGTTAGCTTTGCAGCTGCAAGTAGCATCAGTTTGCTAATCCACAACCTAGCTAACGTTTGTTGCATTACTTGCTGCGTCGTTGTTCAATCTATTATGGTATTTGTCATGGTGTTCGATTTCTCCAGAATCGCATACCGCACCTTTATGATGCAGAGAAATATCCCAATTACAGCTGGAAATGCCATATTTCATTGAATTTACAAAAAAAACAAAATGTATAATGTGATATGTATCGTTATTGGGATATGAATTATTCGTCATATCGCACAGCCCTAACCTGTGGGAACCAACAAAAAGAAAGATAGAACACAACAATATTCTGCAAATTCACACTTTGTAAACATGTGGGATGTGCTATAGTTAGGGTACCTTATAAGTCAGTACTTAGTAACAACTCTTCTTGTCATAGGCTGTGATTTCTCAAATAATACATTTTTGCATTGAGCCTTTTAATCTCACTCCTTTTGCTTTTACTTTGTATCATCTTTGATAAAGAGCAGTGACCACATACTATTAAAGAATGGGCATCTAAATCTCAAGCAAGCAGCCTTAAGTTTTTCTTTTTTTACTACCTTAACAAAAATATTACCTCGCTGCATCACAGGGACACGGTGCTAACAAGCATCAGTTATTTCTTGGCTATGCTGGTATGTGATCAGATCAGATAAACTCAAAAGACTTCCTCTAGCTGCTTCAGTTAAAGCCATAAAAGTGAAATTATTCTCATTAAATTATTACAGTTACATTACATTAAGCTTTAAAATGTACATGAGTCAATGCTAAACTTTGCCTTCTTAACAGTTTAACTTCTGTTTACTTTTCAAAATAAACTCAAGTTAAGCATTGCCAAACATCCATATCACTGCATTTTAAAAAACATAGCTCGCCATTTTAATGTTCCAGTGTGTATTAACAAATGCTGATCGATTTTTAGACCAACTAGATGGCTATCCAGATTGCAAAAAGGACTTCACGTAGCTCTTTTCTTGGGTGACATTTTATAAACAATGCAATTGAGAGTACTTAGAAAATGTTGATGATTTTTTTGGCTTCAGTTTACAACTTAATAAAATTTAGGTGTTAATTTTGTGTTTTAAATGGTACAAATGGAGAAATTCATAGGTTATTACATGTCTGGCTATAGTCTACAGGACATTTCAAAACTGAGAAAAAAAGACTTCTCGGCCAAAGCCAAAACCGAAAAGAATGAAAAAATTTGCCAAATACAGAAATATTCACATTTTTTCCATTTATTTTGCCAATTTTTTTACCATTGCATAAATTAAATAGTCAAAATGTGCTTTTTACTCAGTGTTTCCCAGAGGATTAGGAGACACTATGGTGCGTGGGTCCGAGGCCCGAGAGGGTCTGCTAAAGTAAATGACATGTGTCCATTTACTTTAAATGGACACTTTATGATTTATACTTTCTGTGAATATAATTCAATTAATCTTATTTCCATCCAGTATAGACACCTTATTTTGAAAACCGGAAGTTGTCACATGTGTATCCCTAAATTCATCAAATCCGACCCAATTTGATAAATAATGTTGAATGTGGTTCTCGTATCGCGTAACATGAAGACTTCATAGCCTCTCTTCAGGTAGGACTCTCATACTGCAACACTTGTCTTTGTAAAGAGAGAAACTGACAGGATAAAGTTGCTAACCTGCCTGTCAGCTCGCACTGGTCTGTTTCAGTGGATTTACCATAGAGGCTTGAATACGTGTGCACTCCAAATTTAGGTGCAGCTAGCTTAATCGCCTTCTCAGACATGAGTGACAGAAACACTCAAAGCGGGTCAGACCGTTTTGTTGCCTTTTCTAAGAAGTCAGCCACAGGATGTGTAGGACACAATTCAGCGGAACAGTGGTTTTAAAAAGCCTCCATACTGCCGACATGTCGACGTAATTGTTCGGTAAAATTTCTTCAGCCTTTTGACGAAAAGTGTTTTTTTGCTATTTTTGGCCGATTCATTTCGGTGGTCGAACATTCGGTGCATCCCTAATTGCAATTTAGAGTGTGATCGTGACATTATTTTATCCCCACCCACAGGTTCACATGTGTAACTGACAGAAACACAGAGAAACAAAAATTAAAAGAGGGATCAACCTTTGTAGAAGTTCTCGATGCTGGTGTTGTTAAGTGACTCTGCGACAACCTCCTTCAGACTGTTTTTGCTACGAGTACAGCTGGCGTTCATCTCCACGTAGCTGAAGCCCAACTCCTGCAGGCCAACACACAAACAGAGTGGAAAAGTTGAGTCAAAAGGAGACTGGGATCAGAGTAAAATGTTCACGTTTAAGACATTACTCATCCCAACTGGGAGTCTCAGGTGCCACAATACTTAATACACTGACAGTTGTGAAGGCAAACAGACTCACCTCACAGACCAGGGCAGCTGTGGTGGTCTTCCCCACCCCCGGAGGTCCAGAGAGCAGAGCAGCTTTGTATCCTGATCCATCATCTTTCCCTCCAAACTTACCAAACCTTGCTACTGCACAGCGAGAAACAGCACAATGCACACGCTCTTTAAACTCAGATTCATTTTTAGAGCTAAATGTTAATGAGCTCTGCTAGCTAGTTTTTATCATTACTCTGAATTGCTGCTCATACAGATAAACTGACCGCTACCTGGTGGCTTGGACGCGCCCCCGCTGTGGTGTCTGTGCCAGTTCTGCAGCCAGTGTAGCAGCTTATTAGCACAGCTCAGGTCTCCCTGCTGGCCAATCACAGTTTTCAGAGAGCGCGGGCGGTATTTGTCCACCCACAGGAGACTGGCACCCTCCTCGGTTGGTGATGGGGGTGACGGTCTTGTGGCTGAAGATGAAGAAGTGGAGGAGGATAGGCTCAGCTCCCTCCGGGCTGTGTCACCAGAGCCTCTCCCAGACGGAGTGCCGCCATCTCTGGTCCTGCCGGTCTTTGACGGGCTCGGGGTTTGAGGGGACCTGGAATTACCCTTGGAGGGAGAGATCTTCTGGGCTTTGGGGGTGCTCTTTGATGTCTTGCTGGGGGGAGTTCTGGTCTTTGAGGCCTTGCTCTAAAAAGAAAAACCATCACACGATAGTTACTGCACATCAACATAAAACTCATCCTTATGTGCAAGGTTCATTAAAGGCATCCTGAGACACAACACATCAAGAGACTCAACACTAAACGATATAAATTGGCTTTCTAGCTAATGTCCACGACACATGTCTTGTGTTCCACCTTGCCTTGCTTGATGAGCTACTAAACATTCACCAGCATGCAGGTGAGATAGCTAATTAATTAGAATCAAAATCAGCTTTAATGCCAGGTATGTGTACACATACGAGGAATCTGACTCAGGATTGTACATTGTTCACCATGTGCTTACTCATAACAAAAGGAGCCTTTCGGACACATCTCAAAAAGACCCCCCCCCCCCCCCCTTTTCCCTTCAAATATAAATGTAAAAATAATAACAACAAACAGTCACTGCATAAAAAGCATAATGTTTGGGATTTTAGTTAGACATTTTCAGTTTTGATATCTTCTGGGTACAAATTATACCCCGCTAATAAAATCACACCGACAGCATGATTGAAGTAAAGATGTGAGAGCTGACCTCAGCCTCTGCAGCGATCTCGTACTTGGACTTCTTTCCTGGTTTGGTTCTGATCAGCTCCAACAGACCATCCTCATCCAGGATCTTGGTACCAAAACTCTGCGCCTGAGAATAAAGACAATTGTGCAAACATACAATGTTATTTGACATATAGATAGAGGCAAATAGTACAGAAAAGAAGTGGGAAGGAAAAATACAGAAAGAGGAAAGTCAGTCTCAAATCAGCGTGATTGCTGCTGCTTGAATATTCTTAGGTGCCTTAATATACCGTTCATCTATCAATATCTTCTTGCACTTTTATAAGGATTTGCTTACTTATTATGTCAAATCTTTTTTTTAGATGGGTGCTATGACTTTTCTTATTGACAACAATTAAGACCAGATTCAGTAGAAACTCCATTAAAGTTTTAATAATAAGCTCATGATGGCATCTCCAATTTATCAATTATACGGTAATGTATTAAAGCATTTTTAAGCTCATGTTCACTCCCACTGCATCTATAACTCAACCAAAACAGGTTTTCATATGATTAATAAAAAGTCATGCAAAAATCATGATATCAGCATCAGTGCTCTCAGCAGTCTCACACTTCAGGACATGATTCTCTACCTCTGAATTTGTTTTGGGGTTTTTTTTGGTCTAGATCAGGTGGGTCACCTTCTCAAACTTCGAGACTCCGCTGTCTCTGCCCTGCACCAGGTAGGTGGTCTTCTTGCTGACGTTGCCCGTCACCTTGCCTCCGTAGCGCTCAATCAGGGCTTTGGCATCATCCCTCTCCATGGACTCCAGGACCCCCGTCAGCACAAACACGCAGCCCTCCAAACAGTTCTCAGCACCCTGGAAAATCATAATAATAAACTTTATTTAGAGCACAAAAAAAGAAGAAGTGCTTCACAGAAGGCAGACATAAAAAAAAAAGAAACAAAAGAAGCAAAACGAGAGTTAAAACAATAAAATCAACAGGCAGCTCCAATTAAATCTGGATCTGCCTTCCGATAAAAGCAAAAGCTAAATGAATTAAAATATCAAAAATATAATCTGGAGCCAGGTCATGGAGAGCCTTAAAAGTAATAACAAAAAACCCCCCCCATGCATTCACACAAACAGAACATCGGTTACTAAACTGGGCCTTGCTCAAGGGAAGATGGTGGTCAGGCAAACCGTCTGTGGGCTGATGTGTGCACTACCTGTGGGATTTCCTTGGAGCCCAGAGCTCGTGGTCCATCTCTGTTAAGGTAGCTCCTGTAGGCTGAAGAGTTACCCTTCTTCTTCTCTGCGTCGTCAGGACTCGTACTCTGATCAGATTGAGAAACAGAGGAGGACATTTAAGGCATTTTTAGATTGTTTTAACTTGTGTACTCATGTTTTTCACTGCTCCTTTGGGGACAATTAAATTGATTGATAGATAGCTTATGTCCATCAGGGCATTGATACAAGACATTTTTACAGACAGATTAGGCATCTGCCGGGCTCACCTCTGGTTTCTTGGGAGAAATTTTAACTGTGGCAGGAGTGGTTCCTGTTTTGGGCGTGAACTTCTTGTCTGAGCTCGGCGAAGCAAGGGGCTCCTTTTTGGGAGAGATTTTCATTTTTGTGAGCGAAACTGGTGTTTTGCTCTTTGGCCCTTCATCTCTCTCTTCATCCTTTTTCTTTATCATGGCCAGTTTAGAGCTGGCTTTGACGGCAGAGGGGTTCTTCTTAGGAGACGGACTAATCGCATTCTCCAACATGCTGCCTCTGCGATTGTTCTTTGACGGGCTGCCAGCAGCAGGTTTTTCATCAGAGCCTTTACGAGCCTGGATGAAAAACAAAACAAAATATTATATTTAAACAAGCACTAAGGTCAAATGTGAATGTGCCTTTGTGTTGTTGTTTTCACCTTCTTCGCTTGAGGCTCCTCGTCCAGCATGGCTAGTGTTCTGGCAAACTCCTCGTCCTCATGGACCTGCTTTTCCAGCTGAGTGAAGTCAGAGGGAGGAAGCAAAAGGCATGAGAATGGAAATGCAGACATGAATGAAACTATGAATGGCATCACTACTAAGAAGTTTTAATGGAAGAGACGATTTTATCACCTTTTCTGTATTACTCCTGGGATTTTTACATTCAAGGAAACATAATATTTAGAAATTCAGTAATTCATAATAAACTTCATTAAACTTTCATTACTGACGAATCTGCAGATTATTTTCTCCGATTAATCAATGAATTGTTTTGACTATAAAATCTTGAAAACCTGTTTCCAGACGCACAACTTTATGTATTGACACATCTTCTTTTATCCAATTAACCTTTTACAACCCAAACATATTCACTTTACAATTTGATATGAAAAAGAAAAGCATCACATTCATATTATTTTGTCATTTTTATCTGAAAAAAAGACTGAAAAGAATAACTGGTTATCAAAATAGTTTTTCAAAATTAAATTTTCTATCTTTCGACAACTTGTTTCAATGACTAGAGCAAAGAACAAGCAGCTGTTATGTCGATCATCAGCCTACCTCCATGTCCTCGTCCATCTGTAGCTCTCTGGCAATTTGCTCATCACTAATCAGATCGTCTGTGTCCTGAGTCGGCTGAAAAGAAGAAGATGAGTGTTTACAAAGTCAGTTTGTTACAAAAAGATGTGACACTGTAATGAAAGGCTGGAAAAAAAGACAAAGGTTCAGTGAAGGGTGAAACTGAAAACCATGATCTTGACAGTGTGGAGGAAGAACATGAGGAGTTAGAAGGTTTGAAGAGAAAAACACTCACAGCCTTTCGTTTGGTGCTGGCTACGAGCTTCTTATCCGAGCGCTGAATAGTCGCACTGCCGAAGTAGTCGAGTACTGAGGTGGGGGTGTGCTTAGGCTGAGGAGGCGGGGCTGACTTAGGAGTGACAGGAACAGGAGGGGACTTCACCACAGTTTTCCCCTGTGTGGAGGAGGGAGACTTCACTACCTCTTTGGCTGCTGGACGAGCGCTCGCTGCATCTGACTTTGTCGGTTTGGCCTTGCCATTCTGTTTGGAGGCCTTCTTCAAGGACTGAAAGTTGTCGCTGTCTGAATCTACAGCCAAAATAAACAAAATATCCTCATCAAAATACATTTCCCGTGAATTAACAAAACATCACTCCTCATCTTAAAAGCCCCGTCTTCTTACAAATGTGTTTAAGTCTTCCCAGTTTTTAACATGACTACATGAATGATTTTTTTTTTGCCTGCTAAACTTATTTATGTTCATTATAATTACTGAAAAGTATCCCAATTTTCCCTGTAAAGTGGTGAACATTACAATCTATAAATTAACTGATGGACTTGACAAAGAATTTATTAGATAGCCATTGCGAAGAACCATCTTGAGCGCAGATGTATTTCAAAAGATATATTTTCGTTTAAGGTAAATCAGACAATTAATCACAAAATGGGTTTCAGGTGACGTTGCCCAGCCCAAGCTGTACGTTTGCAATATGATAACAAACCATAGTCCCATTACCTGTTTCAGAGACATACTGCACAGGATCCTTTTTGGGAGGAGGCTCCATCTTGCTCGTCTTCTGTTTCTCTTTGGGGGATTTCTTTGACTTCCTCGCTGGCTCCTCATCCTCCGAGTCTGGACAGAGAGAAAAACAACATGCGCCATGAAGAAAAGACACCGAGAGGATGAAGAGCAACGTGTCAAGTTGTCCCAGTTTGTGCCTCTCACAGAGCTAAGCATCCATTTTCCATGAAATAGAAATCGATGGGAAATCTTTGAAAACAAACACAGAAGGTTGTTTAACAACACTTAGATCTATTCTGAAGGTATTTCCAGAATCCTCAAAGACTCTTCTAACCATCTGGTTAAAAAAATGTTCCATACGCTGCATGATTAAAAAGGTACTAGTTTTACAACTCTATTTCCTAATCCTATCAAAAATTCTAATTTCTCTTTGTTCATTTTGTACGACGTTCATATAGTGAATGAATGAAGGGGAACAAAATGTTAACAGAGTCTGATTATCAGGGTAGAAATACCTTCAAACCAACCCTCTGCATGATTTAAAGAAAGCTTGACAACCTTTTTTCTGAGATGCTTGAAGTTAGACTTGAACATAATGATAACACATGGGAGGAACAGACTGGCGTTAATCACAGCCACTGCCTGGTGGTGCTGGGGAACGGTGTAGTAGCACAAAATCACACACCTGATCCTATAACTGCATGCTTCTTTCGTTTTTTCTCCTCTGGTTTGGAGCTTTTGACCTGAAGTATACAAACCACAATAAAATGTGATGAATAAGATGATGAAACAGAGGAATCATTACAAGTAGGAGGGCATGAGATAACATTATTTCCTCGCCTTGGCGGGCTCTTTCTTTTTCAGTTCCTCGTCTGAAGAGAGGGACTTCTTTTTCTTCTTCTTCTTCTTCTCCTCTGTTTTGACGTTTCCATTCGGGGCTGGTTTCTGCACCGCAGGCTTGACTGCAGTCGGTGCAAAGAACCGCCTTATATCCTGCGTGCACACAAGACAGCATGTTAACCTAGTTTCAAAGATCGCGGGCAAGTGACTGTGTTGACCGAGTACACATCTCAAAATGCTGCACAGTTAATCCACACACTGAATGCATATTGAAGCTTTTACAGTTAAAAGATTTCGCTTTCTGACTGATTTTTCAGGAAAATTTGCATCATTTGAACTTCGTTATGAAAATAGCAGGCAGATGTCAACAGTAACACGATAACAGAGCAAAAGACGATCATAAAGTATTTCTCGCTGAACGTTTCCTCGCTCATTTTAACTATAGGTTGACAAGTTTTCCCTCTTCAGCGCTAGCTAACGCTGCGCACTTGACTGGTGTTTCAACAGCAGCGAGCAGGTTTAACAAGGCAACAGGATTATCTTCGCTGTATTCAAACACTTTGTTCATGCAAACAGCTTGCAGCCGGAGCGAATACATCGTTGACATTTGTAACGTACCATCGTGTACAGGTTCCCTCCTAGTTAAGGTTTTAGTTAGTTGTCAAAAAAGTAACGTTAACGAAATCTTTCAAGTGCTTGGCGCGAAGCAGGATTCTGTCGTCGCCTGGAAATGACGCACGACCGGGAGTTGTGTGTGCGTCACTCGGCGTGCGTAAAAAGAATTTACACAACAACCAAAATATGAGCATATAATTTTCAGAAACTGAAAAAATAGAAAAGAGGAACATAGCAAGAGTAAAGTATGTAGGTAAAGGAAGAAGACATATCAATCAATTAATCATTTTAATCAATTCAATTTTAATTAATGATTTTAATCACTTTATAACGTGATTAAAATGATTGATTTAGCACTTTTCCTGCAAACAAAATATAACACAAAGTGCTTCCCACCATACAACAATAACTCCTGCTCCCCCACACAAATCCATAAATAACTAATTAATAAAGCACTTTTTAAAAAAAACAGGAACTGAGGAAACAAATCGTAAATGTAATAAATTTTCAATGATGAAATACCAGAGGCAGAATTAGAAAAAAAATCAAAATAATAAAAGTATATAACCAGTAATAAAACGTGTTAAAATGTATAAATAAAAGGACGTCTCACCATGGGTTTGTGTTCTGACTTAATAATAATAATCAAAAGGCCACCAGAAGATCTGAGGGTTTTAGAGGGTTGATAGAGAAAAGCAAATCTGATAAATAGCTAGGACCAAGACCATTTTTTATCTTGTGTTTTATTACTGTGTTGTTTGCTTTATTGTTGGTGCTATTGTTCTTAAGTGTTTTTAAGTTGAACTCGTTGATAATTCCTGTTGTTTGTTGTTGATCTTAAAATCAATTCTGAAGCAAAGAGATAGCCAGTACACATACTTTAAAATTGGTGTGATGTGTGGTCTCTTTCTGGTCCTAGTCAACACACCTGCAGCTGAGTATTGAAGTAATTGTAATTGAGCTATATTCTTCTTAGAGAGACCAGATATTAGAGCATTACAACAGTCAATCCTGCAGGTAATAAAGGCGTCCATTAGTGTCATCTGTGTTGGCTTGAGAGCAAAGATTATAGAATGCATTCTTAGTTGTGTTTCTAATGCTCAAAACTAAGATCTGAATCAAAGATAATTCGTGTTTACTTGTTGACAGGGGTTTAATGCCTGTGCTTGCAGTTTTAATACATATATAAGCATAAGAAAATGTCTGACGTGCTTTTAGATATGACATAGAGAGAATTTGTAAGACTTCGTCAGCACAGGTTAGTACACAAACATACACACAACCGCACATCCACCAAGTGTCTGTTTGATGGTAGTGCATGTCTCTGTGTCAGCTCTGGTGTCATTGAAGGGTTTTGGCACACACTGATGGGAGGAGATGGTAACACCCTGACTCATGATCCATCTGTAAACACCAAAAACACAAAATTCAGTCAACGCTACACCAACCAATGAGGCCGCACTCACATCCCAACACACTGACAGAAACCGATTAGACACAGGATCTTTCTATATAACAATATCACACGCACTTACAGGCAGAACAAGCTGGCTAGTCATCACAACAGGAGATCGTCCTGTCAACTGAAGTCCCACATTACATTTTTTTCTATGTAGCCCATGTACACCAAAATTTGTAATGTATGATTATGATTTACCTGTAAAAGAAATCTGTAAACAGCACTGGTTTGGTAGATTCTTCGGTTTTCCTGGACACCAGCAATTGAACTTGAAATGTGTACCATCACCCCAGAACAAAAAGTTTCCTACAAAATATAAAGGAATGAGTCACAACTTACAGGGAGAATTAGGTAAGTACACATGAATCAACCAATAACTTGTAAGCACATGGCGATCAAGAATAACAACACAAAACCGAATTTGACTTTTTTCATTGCCTTTTATGTAGTCACACGGAAATTGACATAACAGCAAAAAACAAGCTGTCCAAATAAAGGTAAACATATAGACAGGACTATTATGTACACACATATGTAAAAGAAATATGATGTTATATATACAAGTTAATCCAGTACAAACACACCAATGACAACTCCAACATTTCTAATTAAAGTTTAAACCCATAACCAACCGCTGATATTAGCAGCTCTTCGAGGCTGTGCTTAGGCACTTTGGTGCTTTGTGCTAAATGCCAACATGTTCACAATGATAATGTTAACATGCTGATATTAAGCAGGTATAATGTTTACACTGTTCACCATTTTAATTCAGGGTGTAAGAATGCTAACATTTGCTAATTATTAATGAACACAAATTTTAACTAAGACTGGGTAATGTAATTTTGCATGTATTGACTCATAAATCAAAGTATTTGAAAATTATAATTTTGACCTCATGATGGCTAAGTAAAGGGATCTGTACTATAGACTGCGTCTGTACCATAAACCACAAATGTCTACCTCGTTTTGGCACTAGAAACCTCTTGGGATCACCAAAGTCTTTAGGAATAATTCGCTGGGAACCATCACTGTCTGTACAGAATTTTGTGGAAATCCATCCAGCAGATGTTGAGACACTTTAGGGGATAAATAAAGACTTTGACCTGCTGGTGCTAGATGAAAACTCGGGGGATCATCAAAGTCACAAGGAAATATTCTCTGGGCACCATGATTGTTTGTACAATATATTATGGTAATCCACCTAACTATTTCAATCATTCATATCATCTATTTAAGTGTAATAGATTCTTGGGTCGGATATTATTCCTTACATAAATCAATAATTAAGGGTTTTAAAGTCAATCTATCAAGTCTGCAGATGTAAATGCTAGTTGTTACTTAAATGGATTTTGGTCTGGATGCCATGCAGCACTTTTACACTTATAAAAAGCTGCATCATGCTAGAGGAGGATTTTCCACAATCCACAAGATGTTCTACATAATAGCTTATACATGTCTATAAATCATTAGTGCTAATATCTATTAACTATTAATTAAGCCAGTAGTTACTCATAAATGGGTTATAAAAAGTGGTACCAAATAAAGTTGTGATTAAATAATGTATAATAAAATACTTTTATTTGCACTATTAGGCATTGGTGTAATGATAAATGACCTCTTGGCAATCTGTTTCTCCCATCCATGCTTGAATCTGAGTGTTACTATGTATCTCCAAAACCTCTTCAAAACTGTGTAGTGATGCAAGGTTTCCACCCTTTGACTGGCAGTGTTTCCACAGTGAGGTAAAAAGACAGACAGAAGGAGTGGTGTTGTCAGTATTAGTGTGCAAGTCATTCTGAATCCAAATCACCCTGATTACCTGAGCGCGAGCCCAATTCATTTTGTTTCAATATGCTGGAAACAGCGATCATTGTGCTGAGTCCGGTTAGTGGGACAAGATGTGTTGGCAGACAAGTTTTCTCAGGACAAACAGAAAAGAGTGCATCATGACAGTGTAACTGAAGAGCTTAACCCTTTTGTTTATTAACTGAAGTAGGTGAGAACAACAATTCTGCTCTACAACAGCAGAGAGTAATAACTAAACAGGGAAATTGAAAAGGTTTCCAGACATAGCCGGCAAACTGCACAACAGACAGATTATGACTGTATAGGCTAATTAAGAACCTGCATAACTGCCAGAGAAACTATTTGAGACCTAAATAAAAAATAAGATCTTCAGAGGACAAAACAAATAGTGTTCTCTCACCTTCTTGTACATTTGAAATAGTGTTTAAAAAAGAAAATCAGTTTCATTTTGTTTATATACAATCCAAAAGGACTAAATGTACATCTCTTTAGCTAGTGTTCATCTGTCTATTATTAATATTTATAGCATCTTAAAAATAACTTAACTTTGACCAGAGACTGTGTTGTAGGCAGAATTAACTGTTTTTGTTTAATTACATGTTTGTCTGCACATTATGTATGCATCCATTTAATAATGTGTGCACTATAGGCCTATATGCTTTCAGTTGTTTCTGCTTTTTTGTGAAGAACATTGTATTGTCCCTGGAATGAAATGTGCTATGCCTAGCAAAGCATATGTAGGCTAACTTTTTTCACTTAACCCACATAAACGTTTATTCAAATAACTACCGCAAAACTTTATTAGATAATCTCATTATTAGTCTTTGTCCATCCCTCCGTTTACTAATGTAAAGAGAAATGCAATGCGACTGCTTTGGAAAGGGTATTATCTCAAAATTATATAATTTTTGAGTTGAGGGATTCTCCGAGTCTTCCATACTAAAACTCAGGGTTAAAATTCAGGGGCTTGGCTATCCCGTGAAAAAAACACAGCTAGTAATGATGGTGACAACTGTGATGCTTAATCTATGACTAGCTTGCTAACTCCTGGGTCATTATACAAAAACGTGCCATTTTACATTTTTAATGTTAACATGTGATGCAATGTTGTAAAGTACTGTTTTCAAAGTCTTTAAGTCCCTTTTAGGATGAAGTAGATCCATAGCTCTAAGAAAAATGTGCTGTGCCATCTCAGGCTAACTTATTTTTAAATTTTTTCACATAATCAACTTGCATGTATGTGTGTTTTGTCAACCCTGTTACCGACATATCAGTTACTGTTTGAAAAGGTTTTAAATCCATATTTAGAACAAATATGACGTACTATGAAAGATAAGACACCACTTGTTACAATAAGAGTGTTTGTAAAGTGGGAATATTGACTAGTTTACTTATATCCATGGATGAATACGTTCATTTACAAATACTACTGCCACAACATATTCTGTTTTAAGAAAAAGTTATGAAAACTAAGTAATAATATCCCAATTTCTTTGAGTGTATTACCTGTCTGTTCTACTTTTGTACCATTAGTTGAATTCACAATTTTATTTTCATTTTTCAAATTATATTAGAATATTATACAAGTAACAGGGTTGACAGCAGTTACCGTATTGGTTATACTGCTTGTTTAAGTTACAGTCATGGGTGTAATGGAGTTATAATGGGACATTCTTAAACTTTTAATTCAAAATAACTAATTAGTATTACTGTAGAGTATTTTGGAGACAGATTTGTTCAGAGGTTTTAGCATAAAAGATGGTACAACTTTATGATGATGCTACCGATTTAACTGTATATCAATTGTTTAATTCAAACATATTAAAATTACATTGCAAATAAATGTGAAAAATTAAATAGTTTGGCCTGTGGGTACATAAAAATATACTTTTCTTAGCCGAGAAGGGTTGAATCGAGGGCAACTGGACTTGGTTAAAGATTTTTCACCTCTCATCCAAGCAGCGTCTTCGGTTCTAAATGACTGGTGGGGAGTTCCAGGTATTTTACCTCTATGGGATCATAATCAAAGTCATTGATACCAATTAGTGGTTGGTGATCCTGGCTATTGTAACAACAGTCATTAGGGTCCATGTTATCAGCTGAGACCAAGTGTAAACAACAGCCTTTGGAATTTTTACAAGAGGCCAAATGTGACCAATTGTTCCATCTTCTAGGAACATATAAAAAGACAGCATTATAAATGGGGGATAAGTGGTGTCATATATCCTCCTCTGTTGAGAGATGGTTTCCCTATTCTGGTATAAATAGCCTCTTTCACTCCTCTTTTAAACCATCTGTCTTAATTGTGGATAATCTATCTGGACCCTTGTGAAAACAACCACAAGATCCAGGAAGAACTCTAATACTGTGATTGGTGAAGAAACGAGGAAAAAAATGCTTCATCGTCATTTCACACATGTCAGGAGTGTCAGAGAAACTCATGAGGATTTTCAACAAACACCACATCTCTGTGTTTTTCCAACCCAGCCACACACTAAGATAGAAACTGGTCAACCTGAAAGACCCCACCCCAAACACAAGAACAGCAACATAGTGTATGCTGTCCAATGCAGTGAGGAATGCACAGATTTGTATATCGGGGAAAGCAAACAACCATTAATCAAACGTATGGCTCAGAACAGGAAGGGTAACTCCTCAGTTTAAGACTCAGCAGTTTACCTAAACCTGGAGAATAAGGGACACTCTTTTGAAGAAAACAACATACATATTTTGGATAGAAAGGACTGATAGTCCCCGCGACCCTGTACACAGTATAAGCGGTTGACGATGGATGGATGGATGACGGACTGATAATTTGAAAGAAGAGTGAAGGAGGCTATCTACTTCAAAGTAGAGAAAACATCTCTCAAGAAAGGAGGATATCTACCAAAGTTATCCCCTACATATAATGCTGTCCTTCATCTCTTTCCTAGGAGAGTGAAAATTCCAAAGACTGTTTTTTACAATTGGCCTCAGTTGACTCCATGGACCCTAACTACCTTTGTTACAATAGCCAGCAGCACCAACCACCAATTGATATTAATGACTTTGATTATGATCCCACAGAGGTTAAATACCTGGGACTCCCCACCAGTATTAGAACTGAAGAAGCCCCTTGGATTCGAGGTGAAACATCTTCAACCAAGTCCAGTTGTCCTCGATTCCGTTTCCGTTTGAGCACTTAGGCTCAGTGTATGAATGTGAGTGAATGGTGAATGCAGATGTAGTGTAAAAGCGCTTTGAGTGGTCGAAAAGACTAGAAAGGCGCTATACAAGTACGGAGCATTTACATTTACATTGGTAACGGGGTTGACACACTGAGCTCGTCCCAATCCGTGAGACATTACGTAACTCAAAAAAAATCAATTAAAGGAGGTGACAACTACTTGACTTTTACCATAAACTTCATAAAAAGGCAAGTGATGTCACTTCGTGGAAATTATGCAACTTTTGGAACAGTCCATCAGCTTTGAAGGGGTGTTTTGATTAAAAGTAACAGGGTTGACAACAACATGGGGACCCAACTAAATTGTTGTTTTTTGCAATATTTTACACATATTAAGAATAAAACCCCTTCATGAGTAATGAAACAACACTTGAGGCTTTATATAGGTTTAAGTTTTTGTATGACAGTTTGACTTTTTTGGCCTCAATAGCAAGTAGAAGTAGAAAAATCACACTGAGGGACAGGCCATTTTCAACATTTCCGCAAGATGCTTTGCACAAAAAAATGATTAAAATCTTTGACAAACAAAAGAAACAGAAATTAATTTATTCTTATATTATGAGACATATTATGGAAACTAAATTATGAAATATTTTATTTGTTTTCTGGTTTATTAAGATTTAAAGAGCTTTTTTTTTTCTGAGGGACTTAAAATGGCACGTTTTTGTATAATGACCCTCCTATGCTCACTATCAAGCATGGGAGTGCCCTGTCTTCTAGCTCTCAACGCCCGTCAACTGTGTCAAGAAACCCTAACGATCATACAAGCACTTGTAGTGTGTGATGTGTTTATGCTTGCATAATCATCAGTGTTTGTGCCGACAGCCTCATGCACATCCTTAATTCTTTCTTTCTTAATTCTTAATTCTATTGTTTTGACTGCCTAAGAGATGAAACGGCAAGTGATGTAACAGGAGCTGGAGAGCCGCTTAGTGCTTTTAATAAGAGGAAATAGAATGGTTGTGAAAAGGATGCTTTTAGCACAATCTTACTATATATTATGTAAAATAAAAAGGCTGAAGCATTAAAACAAAGTGGTCTGAGTCTGTCAGAAGTCTACTGTTCACCTACCTTTCTTCAAATGCACACACTGCACTATGGCAATACGTCTGTCACTGTTAAAGACACCATTATTGATACATCAACCAAATGTGATTTTGATTGACTTTTCTGTTTCGAAGGGTGGACACATTTTGATGTACCATGTTAAGGAAACATTATGTAGGTTAATTAAAGCTTGCTGCAAGCAATGGAAGAGCCGTCGTATGTGTAGTGCGTCTGCCGATGTACACGCTGAATTAACGCTTAGGGACATTTACATTTACTCATTTGGCAGACGCTTTTATCCAAAGCAACTTCCATTAGAGAAACAACATACAAGCATCAACAAAGCATGAAATACAGCACGAGATCTACAACTGACAATATATAGTAAGAGCAGCAATAAATACTAGGAAGAGCTAATAGCACATATCGCATCAATGTGGTAAATACCTAGGGAAAGAAGTGACAGTTAACAACAAAGTGCAATCAATACAAGATAATTGTTGGGGATAGAAGAAGAAGAGCACAGGAAGTGCATGTTAGAGGTTAGGAGTTAGAGGTGTCATAAGAGGAAGTGTTCTCAGAAGAGATGAGTTTTCAAGAGCTTCTTGAAGTTAGAGAGGGACGCCCCTGCTCTGATGGTTTGTGGTAGCTCGTTCCACCATCGTGGTGTCACATTTGAGAACAGCCAGCACTGGGACTGCTTTGTGTGAAGTGATGGCAGAGCCAGGCGGTGTTCGTTGGAGGAGCGTAGTGGCCGAGAAAGAACGTAAACTTGTATTATGGAGTTTAAGCAGATGGTTTCAGACCCAGTAGTCACTCTGTATGCAAGCATTAGTGACTTGAATCTGATTCTGGAGGCCATGGGTAGCCAGTGGAGGTCACACAGTAATGGAGTGACTTGAGTCCTTTTGTGCTGATCAAAAACCAGACGTGCTGCTGCGATCTGAATCATTTGTAGGGAAGACCTGCTAGGAGGGAATTGCAATAGTCGAGGCAAGAGTTAACCATGGCCTGGACCAGAAGCTGGGTGGCATACTGAGCGAGGTAGTGCCTGCTTTTTCTGATG
>NC_060153.1:13405587-13409950 GCF_021292245.1 Micropterus dolomieu | reverse complement strand
CCTCGCGGTTGTGGCCAATGTAGAGAAGTTACGACACAGAGCGGTCTGGAACCAATTACTGTTTCATTCCACCCACGATGGAGTAATATTGTACAAAAACAATGACTTGAATGGTTGCCAAGCTACACCAATATTATTAAAAGTTTAACTCAAGAAACCAACAACTCCTTCGAAATATACGGCTCTCAAAAGTGAGAGAAGAATGTAGGGGGGAGAAACACAAGGCATATAAGTGCTCTCAATGAAATACAACCCACTCCTTTGTAAATGTTTTACCAGAAATCACGCGGTTAATCCTGTTATAACACTTTAGCTCAGTTTCTTTGAATAACTACAGTGTTATGTTGATACCTCATATATGGGCAGAGTGGCCGAGTTCCAGGCTTTGATGCGGGACTCGTTGACGTCCACGACAGTCACTGTGATCTCTGGACACATGTGGGCAATGACACTACATGTTGGGCCTCCGACATAACCAGCACCTATGCAACAGATCTTCTTAATCTGAAACATCTGAAAATGTAGAGAGAAGAAGGATTACAGAAAAAAGCATGAAGCATACACAATATTTAAAAATCTCACCGAATTATAGCCCGACAGATCCTTGGTTTATCAACAATTAAAAGCATTTTTTTTTAAAAATCCAATAACTTCTCAGCCAATGGTAATTTTTAAATGCATAAACTAACAATCTTGATATAGATCCCTTAGATGTGTGTTTTTTTAGATCACTGTCACCAAGATACATAGGAAGTGGCACCTTTTACAGTTGAAAAATCAATGCCTAGCTATAAAAAAAGTGACACCGTTTCAGCCTGACCAATGTGTTGCTCTAGCTCTATTCTGAATATAGGTTACTGCCCTGTGCAGATAAACTCTACATTAAAACTTTTCGCATACAGGACTAATTATATCCAGCTATGCTCAAAAGTGTCTCAACTTTAACAGTAACGTCCTCATTTACTTTAAAGGGCCAAGTTGGGTTTCTTTTGATAAAACAATTAGGTTCTGTACTTGCCAAGACATTAGAGGTTAAACGTTTGGTGACCAATTAATTTGTCAATGGAAAGAAACATTATTGGAAGCTACTTTGATAATCAATTAGTCGTTTGATTTATTTGAAGCAATGACTTGTTCCAGCGTTCCTGCCCCTGTGTCTTAAGTGACCTGAGGTTTAGATTTGGGCTTTCAGAATATTTTACTGTGAAAACAACCGGCAGATTAATTGATTGAGTTCATATAAATAACATAAAAAAAGATGGTTGCAACCCTGTGCTACACTTAACATTGCATTTCCCTTCATCTGTCCATATAAAAAAAAATAAAAAATACACAACTTTAAAAATGTAACCTCCATGAGGTGATGTACCACACAAGCAAAGCTCCAGCAGAAAATTCACGTTTGGTTTCTTTTAGAACACTTTGATTTTTGTGTTTGAATCATTTAAATCATCTTGCTCAAGTCTTCACATGTAATGGTTCATCAGGACTTACAGTACCAGCCGCACCGCTGCAGCCTGGCAGAAAATAAAGAGCCTTTCATTGAAAATCAGCCACGTCTAGCTGCAGAGATGAAAAGTGACCTTTTATCCCACATATCTTTCAGCTAGTTCACGCTAACTGTGCTAGAGAGCAAGTGTCGTTGCTTTTCAGGGTAAGATTACACATTAACAGGACTTTACTAACGCGAACTTAGTTTGCCTCTTCTTTCTTAACGCTGAGTGAGCCAACTCAACAAGAAACAAATGAATGGGCGTTGAACCAGCTAGCTAGCTAGCACCCGTTAGCTAACGATACATTACCTCTGCCAACTCGACAGTCAGTGAACTTCAGGAAAGCTCAGATTATGTTAGCTCCTCTTTAAAATGTGTCTTGTCCAAACAGCCGTCGTTTCCGGAGCCACTGTTCTGTTGCCCGCGATAAATGACAATACCTCGGGTTAAATCTGTACTCGCTATACACTCTCACACATTCAAGGGTTCTCTCACAAACTTTTCCTGCGATACCGTTACCTAAACTGCAGCACTTCTGCCGACCTTCCTCACAATACTAAGTAGCCGGCGATACTTCCGGTGTGATATTTTCAGCGTAAAAGCACCAAATTACTCCTGTTCTGCCCAGACTGTACGGTTCTGCCCTCATAAATATAAATGCAAGTATAGTAAGGATATTTTGATCAAATAAATAAATGTACCGCCTGGTATAATAATGCATCATTATTAATTTCTTAATTATATTTTGTATAAATAATCTGAATCTGCAAAGAAACTAGTAACTACATTTGTAAATAAATGTAGTGGTGTAAAAAGTACAATATTTCCCTCTAAAATGTAGTGGAGTATAACTATAAAGTAGCACGAAATATAAATGTTCTAAATTCAAGTACCTCAATATTGTAAGAATAATCAGAAAATGGGGGGGGGGGTACTAATAAGGTAAGTAATCTTACACTCTGCAGCACTGGCATAGATATTAGGACCTGAACATTTCCCCTTCTTTTTGTAGTCTTTTATTGGATAATATAGTACCTAACTGCAGGCCATAAACAAATGTTAACCTAAAATGCTTATCTCTGGAAGGCACAAATTAGTGTTGTGTTGTTGCATCACCCAAAAAATTCTTAAAGACTACTTTAATTGTAAAGTAGATGTTTTGGATGATGGAAAAAATGCTATAAAATGACTAAAAACATAAAAAAGGTGACCCGTAAAAAATGACCAGCATTTTAAATAATAACAAATAAATCCAACAATCTACAAATTCAGTAATGTGTAACACAAAACGAGTGTTAAACAGATCAGTTTCAAATATTGTGTAATGTTTCCTCTTAGTGAGATAAAAACTAAAACGTTACATGAAAATAACTATAAGAATTTGTAGTTTAATTATATTAGCTCTTTCCATCAATATTTTTTGCTGCTTTAAATTATGATGCATGACTAGTAACAGAAGATATTGTTGCAAATACTTGCACTAGAGCTACTGGCTATGCAAAACTGGAATATAAAAAATATTAAATTTAACAGTTGCCATCAACAACAACAACACTCTAACATACAGTACAAAACGTTTAACTTCAAATGTCACGTACAACCCACAGATATTCTCTGTGTGGTACATGTCAACACACATCAAATGTTATTTTCCAAACGGTATAGTTTTATTAGGAGGGCTCCATGGCGGAGGTGGACTGTCTTGGAGTATGGCTTGTATTCGTCTTTCTTCTCTTTGTCTCTTCTGCTCTAGATCTTTCCGTGCCTGTTGGGGAAAACACAAAAATCAATAATAAGAGATATGAGAATGAGTAAATGGAATCATCACACCTTTGTTGCCATTAGTCACTGGTAGCACAAGTAGTTTTACTTACCAGCCAGTTTTCATACATCTCTAAAGCTATTTTATCTCTCTCCTCTTTCATGTATCGTTCCTCCTCTGCTTTGTTTTTAATTTCTTTACGCTCCATCATGACTTTTTCATGGAGAACGTCCTTCTTCTTGTCGCGCCTTGATCATTTAAAGAAAGAACAGTTTTAGATGAGAGTTACTTCACTGTCAATGATTGTGTGATGCGTGATGAAACATAGTTTAACAACCAGCTTTGACTGCCATCTGGTGGTTGATCATTTTCACACCCAAATAGATTTTTAGTGTGATGGGGAAGCCCTGTTAGTTGTTGAACAAACTTTCAATGACCACATGCAGCTATTTGAAGCTACCTATATTTTGTGAATGTTTGAACTTAACTAACCCAATTGAATGTTTATAATCAAGCACAGTCAGACAATTGTATGCAATTCCTGACACCTTAGCAACATGAGATTGTGTTGGCTCTACTCTTCACATATTACAGCCACTGTTTGCTTTCCTGTGGCCTTATTTCACATCACATTCAAGAGACATGAAACTTTCGGTCACTAGAGGTCAGTGCACAGAGAGAGGTCATGTTTCATCACACTTTAAATAAATAAGAGAAATAAATAATAAATTAAAAAGTCAATGATTTACACTTACCAGTTAGAAAAAGCAGATTTGCTTTCTCTCTGTCTTTCTTCCTCCTTTTCTTGTTTTTTTAACTCCAGTTTACGTATAGCTTCTCTCTGTTCTCTGTACTTTTCTTTGAGGACTAGATCGTGCTCACGTTTCCATTTTTCAAACACCTGTAATGTTTGTACCATTACTGAATAACATTACATCTTTCTACAGAAGTGCTCATTACATCTTTCAAAATCATGCACAATAAATCATTAACCTACCTGCTTAGCAGTTTGCCTTTTTTCTTCTTTGTCTTCAATCGCTTTTTGCTCTTTCAATAGCATTTCTTGCTTTTCTTTGGCTTTTGCTTTGAGACTCTCTGCTTTCTTTTC
>NC_060153.1:13391736-13405487 GCF_021292245.1 Micropterus dolomieu | reverse complement strand
TAGATGTTTTGGATGATGGAAAAAATGCTATAAAATGACTAAAAACATAAAAAAGGTGACCCGTAAAAAATGACCAGCATTTTAAATAATAACAAATAAATCCAACAATCTACAAATTCAGTAATGTGTAACACAAAACGAGTGTTAAACAGATCAGTTTCAAATATTGTGTAATGTTTCCTCTTAGTGAGATAAAAACTAAAACGTTACATGAAAATAACTATAAGAATTTGTAGTTTAATTATATTAGCTCTTTCCATCAATATTTTTTGCTGCTTTAAATTATGATGCATGACTAGTAACAGAAGATATTGTTGCAAATACTTGCACTAGAGCTACTGGCTATGCAAAACTGGAATATAAAAAATATTAAATTTAACAGTTGCCATCAACAACAACAACACTCTAACATACAGTACAAAACGTTTAACTTCAAATGTCACGTACAACCCACAGATATTCTCTGTGTGGTACATGTCAACACACATCAAATGTTATTTTCCAAACGGTATAGTTTTATTAGGAGGGCTCCATGGCGGAGGTGGACTGTCTTGGAGTATGGCTTGTATTCGTCTTTCTTCTCTTTGTCTCTTCTGCTCTAGATCTTTCCGTGCCTGTTGGGGAAAACACAAAAATCAATAATAAGAGATATGAGAATGAGTAAATGGAATCATCACACCTTTGTTGCCATTAGTCACTGGTAGCACAAGTAGTTTTACTTACCAGCCAGTTTTCATACATCTCTAAAGCTATTTTATCTCTCTCCTCTTTCATGTATCGTTCCTCCTCTGCTTTGTTTTTAATTTCTTTACGCTCCATCATGACTTTTTCATGGAGAACGTCCTTCTTCTTGTCGCGCCTTGATCATTTAAAGAAAGAACAGTTTTAGATGAGAGTTACTTCACTGTCAATGATTGTGTGATGCGTGATGAAACATAGTTTAACAACCAGCTTTGACTGCCATCTGGTGGTTGATCATTTTCACACCCAAATAGATTTTTAGTGTGATGGGGAAGCCCTGTTAGTTGTTGAACAAACTTTCAATGACCACATGCAGCTATTTGAAGCTACCTATATTTTGTGAATGTTTGAACTTAACTAACCCAATTGAATGTTTATAATCAAGCACAGTCAGACAATTGTATGCAATTCCTGACACCTTAGCAACATGAGATTGTGTTGGCTCTACTCTTCACATATTACAGCCACTGTTTGCTTTCCTGTGGCCTTATTTCACATCACATTCAAGAGACATGAAACTTTCGGTCACTAGAGGTCAGTGCACAGAGAGAGGTCATGTTTCATCACACTTTAAATAAATAAGAGAAATAAATAATAAATTAAAAAGTCAATGATTTACACTTACCAGTTAGAAAAAGCAGATTTGCTTTCTCTCTGTCTTTCTTCCTCCTTTTCTTGTTTTTTTAACTCCAGTTTACGTATAGCTTCTCTCTGTTCTCTGTACTTTTCTTTGAGGACTAGATCGTGCTCACGTTTCCATTTTTCAAACACCTGTAATGTTTGTACCATTACTGAATAACATTACATCTTTCTACAGAAGTGCTCATTACATCTTTCAAAATCATGCACAATAAATCATTAACCTACCTGCTTAGCAGTTTGCCTTTTTTCTTCTTTGTCTTCAATCGCTTTTTGCTCTTTCAATAGCATTTCTTGCTTTTCTTTGGCTTTTGCTTTGAGACTCTCTGCTTTCTTTTCTTTCCAAGCCTCATATGATGCAACAGCATCTTCCTTTTTAGCTTCTTCTTCCTGATTGTTTTTTTTTTTTTTTTTTAAAGTTGGCAAGCAGTGTGCATATATGTTAAAATATGTGTGTTCTATAACAATGTGGGTTGTTCTGTATTTACAATTTACAAAATAAAAATATTTACCCTTTTCTTTTTTTCTTTCAGGAGTTCCTCTTTCTTCTTTAGCTCCATGTTTTCTCTTGACTTTTCCTTTTTCTTTTGAAGCCATTCCTATTAGGAGTTACATGTTAGTGGGCAGTGATTTAGTTAACTGAGAGTACACTCTACCTGCCTTCTACCGACATACATAACCAGTAGAACTAACTGTGATTTCTGCCTCCCAAGGGCTGACAAGACTGCTGAACAGTCCCTGTAGATATATTATTAAAAATACAACATTTCAACCTCAATCCCTTTCTCTGCACAAGATACCTGAATAAATCCATTTTACACAGCGGCAGACTTCACACTCTACTTGCATACAGTATATTCTATTATATACCTGTTCTCAATATCAATGTCAGTGTTGTCATATAATATCAACATGCATTTGAGGGTATAAGATGAAGCTCCTCTAAATAGTGCTTAGGAGAACTGCACAGACTGCATATTGTCTTTCACCATAAAACCCAGAACACAGGAAAAACAGTGTCACAGGTGCCCTTCCTCCACTGAGTGGTTTAAATAATAGACAAAACAGCATAGGCTCATTATCACTCTGACCTGGTAAATGGCAGCTCTGAGTGAATCTGCCTCTTGTGGCTGAGACTCCTGTAGAGAGACTTTACGATCGAGAACTTTGAGAGTTCCCAAATACTTTGATTCCACTTTCTTGGAGCACACGCTCTGAGATCTCTGGGTGGTCTTAGACTGAGAACTTGATGCCCTGATTTAAATAAAAATACAGTTAGTTAGACTATTATCCTGTTGTATCCACGAAGCTGTGAGTATCTGTTGTTGCAGCTTGTTTACCTACCTGGTATCAATTGATTTTTCATGGACATCTCTCGAGTCTCCCTAAAAGAAGTCAATAAACACATTTACTGAGTTTAATCCTTGTGTTTTCTTCCCGTCGACCATGCACTTTTTGTCCTCCCGGGTCAAAATTGACCTGGTCTGGTTTGCCTGCTTTTAAAGCACCCAGTTTAACTTATCACCCAATTCTGTGTAACACCTTCTTAGCCAACTTCATTACCACAATTTTTACACTTTTTGGTGGAATTCATGGTCAATATGTCTCATTTATATTAAACTATACCAAATTTAAGGTAGAAAAAGCAGAAATTATAAATTATTTTGAGTAATAGTTAGGATCACAGGACTATATGTTGATGGATTATCACAGACTAGTATATGTCAAAGTTTGGTCTGGATACTGGTTTGAAACCATTTCATTATTTTTAATGGCAGCAAATAATCAGACTTTTTGTCCTCCCGGGTCATAATTGACCCGGTCTGGTTATAAAGCATAATGTATAAATTATCACCCAATTCTGTGTTACACCTTCTTAGTCAACTTCATTCCAACTCATTACCACTAGTTTTACACTTCTTTTTGGAAATCAGGGTCAAAAAGGTCCGTGCGGGTGTGCTCACATGCGTGCGCATTTGCTGGACAGCATTATAGTGTGATTAATTGACTTTTTGCACCACCGGTTCAAATCTGACCCGGGAAGACCACAAGTGGAACAAATTTGAATAAAATACACACAATTCAGTGAAAGTAGTGATCATTTTGTTTGTTTGTTTAGAGCGTAGTGTGGAACCATCCATGTTATTTTGGTGTAATTTCATGAAAGAAAACCATATTTTTCATACAAAAACATTTGAAAACGGGTCAAATTTGACCCGAAGACAACACAAGGGTTGGGGGGGGGGGGTGCTGCCTCTTATCTCAAAATAAGAGGCAGCAAATATCTAACATGAGACTTAAAGGGTACACTTGATAATGAATAACTCACATTAAACTCTTCAAATGATGTGGAATAATTTCTCTCCTGCTCTTTGCTGCCATCAGAATTAAAGCTATCTGAAATAATAAATGAAATATCAAGAGGATTAATAGAGTTAAAAACACAATAAAATAAAATAAGGCTGATCATGCCAGTCATTACCTCTGGATCCAGAATCAACTGTGGATTTGGTGAAGAGCAGCGACTGTTCACTCTTGCTAGAAGAGGATTTGCTGAGGCTACGTGAAACTGCATGATCTCCTTCTGTCCACTATGATGATAAAGCAACAGAACAGGCATGTGCTCCAATCTGAGAATGCTTCTTTTTACTCTGCAACTTAAAACAGTGAATTACCACGCATGTGGACTGAAGCTCCTTACAGCGATGTTTGTGGATGTGTCAGTGGAGAGGGGAATGGATGCAGAGGAGGTCTGTGGCCTGCTGAGATCCTGAGATTCAGCATCTTCGGCTATCTTCTCCGTAGCGTGAAGGCTGAGTCCAAGAGTCCTTTGCCTCGGTTTAGGCCTGGGTGGCTCTCTCTCCATAGCGCTATCTGAATAATGACAGTTTGTGGAAATATCAATTTTAAAAATTTGCTTTAAAAAAATTATACAGTTATTGTATACATAAAAACAGTGTGAACAGACCTGCAGAGGACATGTGTTTGAGGTCAGTTTCTGATAACTCTGAAATCTGGGAGCCTTCTTCCAGAACAGAGTTGCTCTTCTCCTCTGGCCCCGGAGTTTCAATGACACTGCTGTCAGATGGTAAAGGCAAAGGCATGTCCAGTAGAGTATCACCTGACATTTGGTATGACAGAGATTTACTAGAGCTCTCTCTTGTGATTTGAGGATCAGTAGACTCCACACCAAATCGTATGTCATCTTCACCGACATTTGTGGACTGCTGTGAGGAAAAGGAGTTATTATAATTGTTGTGTCGACCGTCGGAAGAGTCAGGCGACTCGTTTTCATGTGATACCGTTGTGTCTTCTGAGGGAGAGCTGATTCTTTGGGTTTTCAGAAACGAAACTCTCTTTGTTTTGCCATGTTTGGCTTCATCGTCTGAAATCTCAAAGTTGTTGATTTTGCCTTTACTCTTCCCAGTCTTAAAAGAGCCAGCCCTCTGTTTTCTTGATTTGAGGAGTTTATTCAAAAAATCTGTGAAATATAAAAAAAAAAAAAAAAAAAAAGTAAATGACAGCAGAGAACCATTAAACTGTAGCTATTTAAGTTAACACAACAATATGAACTCAAGGTGTTCATGTACTAGCTTTTCCTGGGGCTTTCAAACTGCATCTTACCATCCCTTCCTAACTGGATGGTTGTATGCCAACTGAGCAAACTCCATCCACTAAGGAAGACTGACAGATGTGGCTGAAAACTACAAAAAAAGCAAGCAGAAAGTCATTTTTTAGTCAAGTTTTTCATGTCAAACTGCTGTTTCCAACTTTCACATTTCACAAAATGCATCTAAATGTAAGGTGTCTGATTGACAAGAATGGTTTTCAGACCCTGACATCCGCTATATGGATGACAGTACAGTAACTGTGCCTGTTTAGCCGTATGGTCTGTTCTATTGATGCTCTGCTGTTATTCTTGCTGCCCCAAAGCCCTTTAAGATAAGCTCAAGAACCCCTTCACTGACACCACCTGTTATTTTACAAATGTGTAATTTATATAATATATTTGAAACTTAACACTGTTAATTACATAAAATTGAATACTGTTATACGATTATTTCACACAAGACATAGTGGTCCTGGAATTGGCTATTTTTCAGTCAATGTTACATTTGTGGCAGAAGCTAGACATTTCAAACATTTTAAACTAGTTTTCACACACTCTACCCACGCACTCTTACCAAATCCTAATTTAAATTTTTCAAATAAGATCAGTTACTCAACAATCCTAATGGCAAATGCATATATGTACCTCCTGGGTTACAAGTAGCCCCTGGTTGGGAATCGCTGCTGTAAAGAACTACCATAGTAACTTTTTAAAATTTCTTCACAATCAAACTGGTGTCAAAGTAATGGTAGCTTTTAGAAGGAGAAGGTAATAAATAAGCCTCATCATCAACTATCATTACACACAGATATAGGTGATATATAAACCACAATTACAATGTAAACAAAGGCACTGAATGGAGGGACTCTGTCATCTTACCATCTTCATCTTCATTGAAGTCATCAGAGTAGGAGTATTGGTCTGTTTTTGTTTTGCTTGCCCGGGCAGAGAGAGCAGCCTGAAGTTCATCCTACAAGGACATAGTTTCAGGTTGACGTGACATTTTTTCAGAGGGCTCTCGGTTTAACTAATAATAACAATAAGAATAATCTTTATTTATAGAGCACTTTTCAAAACCATGTTCCAAATGGTTTTACAAGAGCAAAGAACACATAATTAAATTACAGAAAAATAAATAAACAAATAAAATCAACTAAAATCAGGAAATGCTCTCCCCTAAAAGTATGTTTCAAGAAGGGTCTTCACTAATCCATTCATTTCTCATTTAGTAGGATATCCAGACGGCATAACGTTACAATGAAGCGTTTAACCTCACCTGAAATGTTGTCCTCCTCGATGTTTTCGGGCTTTTCTTGTAAGCCAGTGTCGTAGACTCCTGATTCGCCATTGTGAAAACTATAAACACGTTCGTCTGATTAGCATTAGCATCCTAGCTAACGTTAATGTGTAGCTAGCCACTAAGCCTCCTGTGCTAACGTTACCATTATAGCTACATTACCACTATGCAAAGTTTGGTCGCCCCATGATTGCTGCCTGCTTCAATAAATACAATACAGCTGTTCATAAATGGTACTATAGCTAACTATAACTAACTATAGCTAAAGGCACACTGTCATACAGCTACAGTGGGCTAACGGACTTGTTGATGGTAACCCAGGGAAACGTGAAGGACAGTTCCGTTTCACCACTGCGCATGATCAGAAGATTACCAAAACAAGTCGTGTTACAGTCTATGGTTTGTTATAATAATACACCTGTTACCATTAAAACGTTTTTAATTAAGTCGTGTAACACGTCTGTTAAATTCAGCCTTTTTATAATAAACCATTGACAGTTTATGAAAAATGTATTGTTTATATAAAATAAATGTATTAAAGTAATCATGAGTTAGGTGAGGGAAGCGTTTTGGGGAGGATGGTGTGAATCACGTGAGCATAGGTGCAGCTGGACGTGAAGGGAGGGGATTGAAGTCATCAGAGAAGGAGTATTGGTCTGTTTTTGTTTTGCTTGCCCGGGAAGAGATAGCAGCCTGAAGTTCATTCTACAACGACATAGTTTCAGGTTGACATGACATTTCTTCAGAGGGCTTTCGGTTTAACTAATAAAAACAATAACATGCATGCCGACATGGAACATGAATCAGCATTTTAATGTTTAAGCTAGGCGAGATGTTTAAGGTCACAGGTTTTATGTAAAATCTTAATCTGCAAAGAGACTACTATAGCTATAAATTTAGTGGAGTGAAAATATAAAGTAGCTTCAAATGGGAAAAACTCAAAGTACAATTATCTCAAAACTGTACTTAAATAGAGTTTAGTTAAACAAGAGTTTTGTAAATACTCTTCATATGCCACCATTATTGGTTCTGTATTGATATTGCTTTGTTGCAATTATGAAATCTGAAAAACTGATAAAATACTGAGTAGGCAGCACTGCAGGTATATATGTTTGCAATGTCTTTAATTCCAGCCAGAAACCAGAACATATTTGTATATTATGATGTGTACATCTGCCTTAGTGAATGCAGGAATGTAAAGTTTACAACACCACATAGCCAAGCAATAAGACTGAATTATTTTTATTGTTATAGGAAAAGTGCATAGTTGAAGCCCTTTTTAGACAGTAAAAATTTAAATCAAGGTCTTCTGTGGTACCAGATATTCCACTTATACATCTGAACAATCTAGTATGGCGCGCACCCCCCCCCCCCATTTTATATAACCACTCATGGTTTACTTAACGGTTTCCTTCCTCCTCCCTGCCCTCTCCCAAGCAAGTCTGGAAAGATGTAGCAACTTTCACTGATATGGAAAGAGCCTGACTGTCAGGATGATCTCAGCCCACAGTTGTTACAGATCATATCCAGGTTGTGAACTCTTATACCATGGCTTCAATTAACACCCTACAATTTAAGACTAATCTGTGTAATTTCTGATATCACAGATACCCTGGAATACAACCAAAAACACAACCAGGGCCCAGAAACACTTGCTGTAACCATGTTTCCACGACATGGGCATGACAGATACTAGAAAGACAGGAAACTCTCTATTGTGTACTGAAATCCAATAAGCAATTATAGACATATAAAAAAATACCACCCATTATAATGTTCCATTTTTCTTGAGATTGTATCAAAGAAAGGTTGATTCTCCTTTGCAACTTTGAGGCTGTAGTTTGTGTTGCATGAGGCAGAGTATTTTGTACGGTTATAAACATCCACACACAATTACATACATGGTTAAGGAACCAAACAACATTCCCCAGTGCATTGGTCTGCATTAAGGGGTTTCCATTTTTTCTGTTCACTCACTATATTTCAACCTTAAATCTAGCAGTCAAACCTTCTGTAACATTATTTAGATGTGAAACTAATGATGTATTTAACAGAGCTCTGGACCAAATAAATAATCAGCATATCTTGTAGTTTAAGGCATGCAGATAATTCCCATCACAAATTTAAAATAAAAATGACCTCAAATATGGCACTGTCTTTCTCTTTGCTTTTCATTGGTTTGAGATACTATCATACAGAAGATGTGAAGTAGAAACTTTGGATGGCTCCCATTAATCACAGACTACTCTTATCCCCCGTCTCCACAAGGCCACCATTTACACGGCTGCATTAGTACAACAGGCCTTCAAAAAGGAACAGACATACACACAAAAAAGTGCTAATAAAATATGATTCTCGGCTGCTAATAGGTCAGTATACAATGATTATTTAACCACAAAACAATTACAGTACATAGAATCATCTCAATATGATAACGTATTTGCTTGTGCTGAGTATATTGTTTGACAGTTACCCCACTATTATACCCTGTCTGTCTGCCTGCACTTCAATGATGTGAAATTAGGTTTGACATGTGGGTATTTAACAAATCTTAAACCCCTAAACATAAACAATCTGGCACTGCCGTCTTAATCATCAAACCGGGTTATAGATAAAAAGGACAGACACGTTCTTGGAAATGCAGTTTATAAAGAAGACTGGACTATTTGCTGGCTGGGGCGATTATGGAATCTTATTGAGGCCTGAACGTAAACACAAGAGATTAATTCACTGCATTAATATCAAACACATTATGTCATAGGACATAGTTACTGGCACTGTTTAGAATGTTGATTTTAAAAATGGAAGGTTTCAGAGTCTGAAGAACCCACCACCCTTCATTACTCAGCAAGCACTCAAACAACAATTTAAACTCCGCTAACCCATGTGATGCATTCCTTCATTTTGAGTTTATGTCTGCCTTTCTGCAGATCAGACAGCATCAGGACTGGGATCAGGGACCGACTCAGAACGATAACAAACCTTCTAATTAAAGACTTACACACAGAGCCCAGCTGATAGATCTTCATGCTGATGTTGTCGGCCAATATTATCAGTCAAAACTGGCTTTTTATATATTTAGTTATTAAGTTTCCTGATCAAAAAGGTTTTGTAAGTGTAAAACATCCTTCCTCAGTCTATATCTTTGTCAAAAAATAACCAAAGCAGAAAAGTATATGCCAAAACTGTTCATGTTGTGTTTATGAAAATCAAAACATCAATATTGACCTCTAGATGATCAGATTTCTTGCAACTTAGGAATACCACATCTGTATTGACCTCATAAATCCAGCATCAGTTGGGCTCTAGTAACAGGAATCATTAGACAGATCCAACCATTAAAATAGGAAGAAAGCAAAAAGATATGCGAGTGAAGATTGACAGGGAGATTGTGCCGTTCTGGTCACAGTAACTAGCCAACTGTGCAGCTCCAGTCAGAGCAGATGGATGACTGCTGGTACTCTTGCTTCTCTGCTAATCAATAGGTGGTGCTGGGGGCTCTCTTCTGTCACTCTGTAAACCAAGACAAGAAGACATCAATGCCGTTACAATAATATAATATTACAAAAAAGGACATTCAGTTTGTCACATCCAGCGTGTGACAGTTCCAGTTCGCATCACAGAACAAACATTTTGTTCCTGGTTCCTCTAAAGTGTTCATCTTAACGAATATTGTATCTAACAACTTTAAAAACATCGAAATCATTGATATATTTTCTGACTATAAAAACAAACAAACAAACACACACACACGTTGATACAATATTGCAATTTTGACATGTTAAAGTAAAAGCACAGGTGTTAATATTATAACCAACGCTGACTGAATTCTATTTAGCTGCATGAGTTTCAGTGTCCTGGTATTGTGCATGCTGGCTCAGGGCGGAGATGTTTTAAGAGGAGACACGTCACAAAGAATCCTCAATACAACTCAATACGGAAAGCCTGCAATGCCAAAGATGACAGACACAAATAAATCAATGTATGGGATACACCGAGAGCAATGCGTTTCACTCTGAGCTTCAGACTCGAGCCTTTTACGATTGGTGATATAAGATCACTGATTGATCATATACTTTCATATGCTGAGTGTCACTACCAGAAAGCAAGAGAAGTACATTACATTTACTCATTTAGCTGATGCTTTTATCCAAAGCAACTTACAATTCCTATATATGTCAGAGGTTGAACACTCTTGTAGAGCAATACTGCACATTTAAAATGCCATTGTGAAGTAGGCGGGAGTGTGATTAATACTGACATTGTGGGGTCCAGTAGGTTTGCCTGAGGGACGATGACCCCTGAGACTGGATGGGCGCAGCAGGAACAGGAGCAGAGCCAGCACCATCCATCCCATCATGACCATGGGGAGGGTCAGGTCACCTCCTCCGTTGCCAGCTGGCCCACTGGGACCTGGCACTGAAAAAAAAAAAAAAAAAAAAAAAAAAAAAAAAACGACATTTTAAAAAATCTTCGCACTTCACACATGTAAACAACACTACAGTTCCTGATTTGAGAACATGCTTGGGTGCAGCCATCCTTCCACATAATATGACACGCAATAACAAATGCATGGTCTAATGTGGTCATACATACATTCCTGAGGGCAGTCTGTGTCTGTGCAGTAGGACTGAGATTGCCTGAGCTGAAAGAGAAATTACAGAAGGAACAAAAAGTAGAAGAGTAGGAAAAGAATTATACTATTAAAATCTTCTACTTTATGACAATGACCACTTTGATTACTATGGTTTCCACTGCCCTCACCTAGGAAAAGAGAAAATACAAGTCCTCTACAAACTCACTGCTAAAAAAAAAAAACTTTAAGACTTTCTTGTTACATATGACCCACTCACAGGTTACTGTAACCAGCAGCACATATTCACATGTGGATGGTGCAAAACCACCATCTGAGCACAGCCTGCCTCCAAAAAAAATAAAAATATCAGACTGGCAAATGCTGTGTAAATTCTTTAGTTTAGAAAACACCCTTTCCTGCAGCAAGCAAATCAGAAAACCCCCGGGGTGGGTCCAAGCTCTGAACCAACTGCAACTCGCCACGCAAGTTACACCTGAGCACAAAGTGCCAATGAGGTCACCTGCAAACTGACAACATGATTACACGATGATGATTTCTTTAGTTTCTCTCAATAATTTTGACATCAACTTTTATGACACACTTTCCTTTACACGAGCCAGAGAATATTTACACACTGCGAACCTGTCCGCAAACAGTGCAACAGAGTGAAACGTCTTGGCGTGACAGATCTGATATGCTCTTAATATAAACACTGAGCAGGAACCCGGATATGCTGGCTAACTGTCAGTCGACAGCTTTTCATTTCCTTCCCTTTACTTTCTTGTTGTTCCTAACGTTAATCTCTTTGCTTCATACTCTCGACTCCAGCAGGAGACAATTTACTTCACACTGCATACTTGGAATACTTTGACCCGTCCCTGCACCTCAACTCTGTTATGATCAAGTCCGCCACTTAAAAGATTTCAAGTGGCAATGAAAACCACTCGGTTCTATTACTTACCAGGTTGATGAGGCGCCTCATAGCATACTCATGGGTGCAGACGCACTCGCAAGGATCAAAGCCTCCCTCTGCCATTTCTCACCAGACGGTGTGCACCTTGGAGCAAGACGAAAGTACCGTATGTAACTAGGGCGTACATGAACAAGAGAGAGAAACCTAATGCCGCTTCTTGTCAGTGCTGTGCGCTATTGTTGTTTGAGAGGCAAACACTGATCAGAGGGAGGAGACTGCTCACTTAAGGACAGTCAGCAGACTCTGTGTCTGTATCTTAGTGCATTTTGGCATTACATGCAGCAATGCACTATCACTCACCGGTCAAAAGATTTTAAACATCTCATGTTATCACATTTTTGCTCTGCAGCTATGTAACATCATTGTTACTAGCTTTAAAATTAACATTAAAGCTTGTGTTTGTTGTGTGTTACTTTGATAAGCCCATTTTAGCAACACACTAAATATTTTCTGAGTTGTTTCTGGTGTAATCTACATATTTTAAAATGTCTGGACTGGTTTACCTTTATGGTGCACTTGTCTATGATTTAAGGTGAATTAGGAGTCCCATTATGATCTAAGAGCCTGTCAATGAATTAATCCATAAATGCAAGAATTTAGCTGATTGGGTGACATCCACCTTTCATCATGGCAGGCTAATGTCAGCTCAAGATAGAGTGAAAGCAAGCAACTATTACTGTAATGAATGAAAACACATTATCAAATTGCCTGGTATACTGATGGGTGTGAAAAACATAGTCTATAATGCTTGCATTAGTTGTGGGACAAATATGGAATCAAATGCACAGATGTCTGCTACAGATGGAGGATTGATCCTGGCTAATTCAGAAATAAATAAATGCTCAATAAATAAGCATCCGATTAAATGCACAAAAAAATAAGTAAATGTAGGCAGTAATTATACAAGGAGATTATTTTATTTACACACATATATAAGCTTCTTTACTTCATCCTTAAACCTGTGCGCCACAATCTTTGTGATTGTTTTAGTCAACCGAGGGTCAGTGGTCGTGGTGGTGGGTTAGCGAGCGTGTATAGGAAAAATTTAAAATGTCATCAAGTACGCTGTGATGACTTTAACTCCTTTGAAGTTCTCGCTCTTAAAGTAGGAGGGCTGCAACCTATCATATTTGTTATAATTTATCGCCCCCCAAAACCGCCTGGAGGATTTTTATCAGAACTTCCTGAATTTTTATCTACTCTGGTTTTAAATTATGACAGAATTGTTCTTTGTGGCGATTTTAATATTCATGTTGATGACCAACAATGTTAATGCAACTGACTTTTTAAACATGCCCACTTCTTTTAACTTCAAACAACATGTCAAATGTTAAACACATAACCGTGGTCATACACTGGACTTGGTTTTTTTCCCTGGGTGTCAGCATTTCCTCTGTGGAATTAGTGGACATAACCATATCTGACCACAGATGTATTGTTTTTAGCTGCGATTCCCTGTTACTCATGCCGCCTCACCAAGCTCCGTGTGTTCTCGCTTCTTTAATGAACAAAGTGTTTCAAAGTTTTGCGCATTCTTTCAGAGCCAAAGCCAACACCTGTCTGATTCCAACACCAACAATCTGGTCGATCACTTCAATCATATCTGCTTGTCGTCACTAAATATTACTGCTCCTCTAAAGGTTAGGCCTACGTCTAAAGCTAGTAAGCAACCCTGGATAAATGACAGCATTCGCAGCCTAAAAAGGGAATGCAGGAAAGCAGAGCGCTGATGGAAAAAATCCTGTCTCCAAGTCCATTACCTCAGTCTGAAGGATTTATTAATTAACTACAATAACATGGTTAAGGATGCGAGAACACACTATTTTTCTGAACTCATTACTACACATTAACACAAACCCAGGTTTCTGTTTAAGACTGTGGATCAGCTGGTAAACCCAACCCCTCCTTGTGCCTC
>NC_060153.1:13369949-13391636 GCF_021292245.1 Micropterus dolomieu | reverse complement strand
ACACAGCCAGGATAACCAAGGAGTGGCTCTGTAAGAAGCATATCAAGGTTCTGGCGTGGCCTAGCCAGTCTCCAGACCTAAACCCAATAGAGAATCTTTGGAGGGAGCTCAAACTCCGTGTTTCTCAGCGACAGCCCAGAAACCTGACTGATCTAGAGAAGATCTGTGTGGAGGAGTGGGCCAAAATCCCTCCTGCAGTGTGTGCAAACCTGGTGAAAAACTACAGGGAACGTTTGACCTCTGTAATTGCAAACAAAGGCTACTGTACCAAATATTAACATTGATTTTCTCAGGTGTTCAAATACTTATTTGCAGCTGTATCATACAAATAAATAGTTAAAAAATCATACATTGTGATTTCTGGATTTTTTTTTTTTAGATTATGTCTCTCACAGTGGACATGCACCTACGATGACAATTTCAGACCCCTCCATGATTTCTAAGTGGGAGAACTTGCAAAATAGCAGGGTGTTCAAATACTTATTTTCCTCACTGTAAGTGTTTCAGATTCTCAATGTTACTTATGTCATGGCTAACTTGGACACTTGAAATTAACAGAGATTAATCGTTATTGTTTGTAATACCGGTTTCTCCTGTGACAATCAAAGTGTGTAGCATAAAAAAGATCCATGTGTTCGCCCCTGCTGAGAGTGCCAATAAAATATAGCACAAAGCGCATGCTTTTGTTTTGGTCTTCAAACGGCATGAAATTTAGCCAACATTAAAAAAAACAACATGTTGCCCAATAGTTATTCATCTGAGAGTCTTTTCCCTGTGCTCACTAATTTGCATTTTATATTGTGTGTCTTTTTTTAAACACAGAGTCAGAGATAAGTAAGAAAACAGAAATAGAGACAGATGGAAAGCCAGGCAGGCAGCAATATATTGCAGATGAACATTTCTGAAGTACTGTAGGAAAATAATTATCCTCTTAAAAAAAAAAAAGCTTCGGCCAAATCTAGTGTTCTTGTTTACTACCGGCTCCAGGATCCGTGGGCCACAAAACCCAGATGATATTTTGCATATTATTAAGCTTGTTCTGCTACTAGTACAGTAAGATTAAAGGTGAAGGTAAAGGTGATTATAGCTGAAGAATGTTAGAAAAAACAAAGACATGGCAAACGGGTAGTTCTTACAAATAGCTTAAAATTTTCAAAATATAAGCAGCACGTGGTCATGAATACATGATCACCCTCTGCTCTCCTGTAGTCAGTGACACAAGTCAAAATTACCATTGCATAACTGTAGCATCTACGTCTAGGCAGATAGAACTATGCTGCTGATTATACAGGTGCTAACTGCATAATGTTTGATTGTAGATAGACGAGACTAAGAGTCTATGGCTATGCTAGCAGCTCTGTGAGTCTGCATTCATCTTATACACAGCAGTGCTTTGAGCTAAACGTCAGCAAGCTAACATGCACAGAAAGACAATGCTCTTGCACTGCTCTTTTCCAAATTCAACCAAAAAAAAGGCATTGCTGTCCACCGCGCATTTTCAAACCTGCAATGCACTTTCTGTCTGATCTGGGCCAAAGGATATGTTTCACTTTTAAGCCTTGTTGAATCACTTCTCTCTAGTGCAAGTTCTTAAAGTAGTAGACCGATGTCTGGCATTTTAAGATCATCGGTATTGGTCAATACCCGCACTCAAAGGCCAATATATCATCCTGAGAGCAATGAGAGCACAACTAATCTAAAACCCTTACCTGCTTGCCTTAAATACATATTGTAAGAATGATCACTTCTGCATAACCCAATGTATTTTTCTATTTCATTAATTGATAAAATTTCCATCTAAAATAACACATTACTGGCTGAGATATCCATGTATATTAGATCCTACACTGCATATAATAATGGAATTATACATCACTTATCTTGGTTTTGATATCGGCAATATCGATCTGCGTCGACCATTGAAAAACCCATATTGGTCGACCACTAGTTGTAACACTTTGTTTCTGTCTTTTTTCTGTGTCCCTGCTTACATGACTAGTTATAACAAAAAAAGATTTTTTCTTTCTCTCTGTGGAGGTCGGTCTGGCCGTATCAATGTGGCACAGTTAATTTTGTGTGTGTGCACACCAACATGATATCCCCATCAGGGTCAGACAGTTGCCAGGCAACAATGGCGAATGAACGCATGGAAGTTTAGCTGTTTTCCTGTCTTTTTCTGTTTCTCTCTCTCTCTCTCTCTGGCTCACCATCATACTCTCTTGCTCGCTGTCACTCCATCGCGCTTTGTCCCTGTTCTCGTTCAGTAACTGCAATGCTTAAGATAAGATATTAGCGTTATTGTCTCAAATAGTTGCAGCATTTAACCAAAAATATGGATTATACATAGAGATTTGAAAAATATTAAATAATTATCTGAAACAGTTGCATGTTGTGACAAACCCACAGAGAATCTGCATGTGTATAGATTTTTTTTAACGCTATTACATTACTGCATCAATAGCAGGAAGCTGTTTTCAGTAAAAACACACTTTATGCTACCTGCCCAGCACTGAACAGGGACAAAATTTAACATTTTGAAACCAAAATAGAGCTACAAAGAGGAAACACAGCTCCACTGGGATGACATTGTTGCTTTGTGTCTGCTAGATATGTAATAGTCAATGTGTGCTACCATGTTCACCATCACAACTTTATGAAGTGATAATATGTCAGGGCTGTGTATCTATAAGCTTTTTAGTATTTCTTTTGCCTCTTAAAGTGTTTATCTGTGTTGGAACCTTTGCCTGCTGTGTACCTTTCAAGATAAGATGGAACAGTAAGCAGTAAAATGACTTGATATGTCATATTTGCTTGTCTTCTGTCTTATTTATTTGTCCGTCTCCTGCTGTTACAACAGCAAAAGCTGGAGGAAAAAGTGCAAAAAAATTGCTGTTATCTGTTGACAATCTTATCAGGACAAAGAGCGAAGGGTTCCTCTGTCTCCTGTACAAATGTTGTCGTGCTGTTTTGGCTCCATAGGGGAATAGCAACATCCTTTTCAAGGTGATGCATTGTTATCTTGGAGGTGCGCTACCTTACAAAACATTCCTTTACCTTCTTGAAGTTTGCCTTTTGTGTGACTTTGTTAATGACATAAATGCTATTGGAAGTGTCAGCAGTTAATGAATACAAAATGAGACAGAGCATGAAGGTTGTGTTTAATCACATTTCTTAATTTTCATTTTACCTGGGTGTGTTAGTTGACAATGTTAGTTATGAAAAGAATTATCCATTACAAGCTATGTTTAAAGGATGTCGATGCATGCTTTGAAATTTATTTTTGCTCGTATCCTGTGTCCTTCACTAAAAACATTACATAAGCAGGGTTCACCGTTTCCAAACCACCAACACCACCAAGTTACCCGCAAGTGGCGGGTGCTACTTTCATTCCCTGTGTGACACTAAAGTTTATGTAGTGTCAGCTTCTGTCAAGCTTAAGGCCATATTGTACAACAACAAGTCAAGGTACAGCGTAACGTGCAGACGAAGCATCAACTTCATCTGCAGACTGCTATCGTCTTGGGTGTCATGTGACCAGAGAAACTCTAACCCTTAACACACAATCAAAACAAAACTATAACCTTAAACACATCACAAAAAGTCAAACCCTAAACACACCAACCAACCAAAACTCTGACCCAAACACACCAACCAAACAAACCTATAACCTTAAACACACCAAAAAAAAAACTCTAACCCTAAACACACCAAACAAACAAAACTCTAACCCTGATCCCACGAACTAACCAAACAAAACTCAAAACATTAAGCCCACAACCAAGCAAACAAACTCTCACACCACCACGAGACCAGTAGCTCCCACACAATGAAACAAGACATGTGGTAAAGGCTAAGCAGGGTTGAACCTGATCACAGCGCGGAGGGGTGGCCACATGAAATATATATGGAGGCTGGGATCACTGTTTTATTCTCCCATGAATTTATTCATGATTGTTTTATATGACGTTTTATCGAACCAAACAAACAAAACTCTAATCCAAAGCCAACCGTAAGACAAAAAATTTATACAATGATTGCAGACACATTGACTTGCCAAAGCTGAAAAAGCACAGGTTTAGCTGATACCATCAATGATGTTGTGTTTCGGCATGCCAGTAAGCCATATCAGTGAGTGAGCAAACACAATACCAGCCAATGGAACTGGCACACCTGAATGGAATATAGCCATTATGAACATCATTAGCTACGCCAGTGTTTGCCAAGTAAACATGTACATTGTTGTAATTAGCAGACTAGCAGAATGTCGTCCCCTCTCCCGTATTTGATTTTTGAAAACTTTTTCCTTCATGTGGTACTGAAGGAGATTAGCTCCGGCAGGTATTGTGTTTTAATTAAATAAATCTGACTTGGTCATGCCCATAGTAAGCCGTGACTTCACAAAATGAGTTCATTAAATTAATTGCTGGTTTAGATTGAGGACATGCACTCTCAAATGAAATGTATTGGCTTGAAATTCAGTGTTGTTATTCTTGATTTGAAAGTTTTCAGAGATACAAATGGACAGCTGGGCATAAACAGTACCATATACTAATGACAGATTAGGGATATAAGACGGTCGTTGAGAGGAGAAGGAATTCACAAGTCTCCCTTATGTCAGCGTGTTTACCTTGGACACCGAGATGGAGAAAATGGAACAAAAAAGACAAGACAAAGGTTTGAGCTGGGGACAATACCTGACCCCAGCAGCATGTACCAAGCTTTGTCCAGCTGCTCTTCCCTTTAGTGGATGGATGGTGGAGTGTTCTGTGTTCACAATAATTAGTAGATAATCATGCCAGGCTGAAATAATTTGTTGGCACTAGTTTATTGGCTCTGCCGTTCGACAGTTAATCAGTAAAGTGACTGATTTTGTCTGAGGCGCAGTCTCTTCCCCACCTCTCTTTTCAGTTCTTTCCTCCTCTGGTATTTCTCACAATCGCAAAGATCAGTCTGGGTTCACTCGAATAGTCCTTTCTCTGTCTCCCCCATCGCGTCCCTCTAATACTGCTCCCCAATTTCCCGTCCTTTATTTGCCTCAGTTTCTCCTGCTTTCACCCTGTCACGTAAATCTATCTTTCTACCTCATATTTCCTCCTTCACAGGATATTTGCTATCCCTTTTCTCTGAATTTCCTCAAATCCATCTGACCCTGTCTGTCGATTGTAATTTCTGTATGACAGAATCTGCAGCAGCACTATCCGGGCAATGTAGAGGACCATTAGCCTCTGATAATGTCGCCAATCAGCGCCTTCTACCACCCGACTAATCAAAATAAATGGGGGTTGTTAAAAGTGATTCAATTTTCCCCACATCATTCCATTTACCTTTCATATATTTTATGCAAATCTATCCCGTGTTTAGTGTTCAGGATGTGATTCTGTTTACCGTAGTAAAACTATTGACAGTAGCATCTTTGCAATTACAGACTCACAACTGTGGACGAAAGATGTGAACCGTTTTGAACGTTGGAGGTGAGAAACTCGGTGAGAAATGACCTTAAACATGGTACTTGAGCCCTACAGCTGCTCAGTGGCCAGCAGGACAGTGGTCTGATTATACTGGGCAGCTCCCAGGTAGCTGGTAGTGGGTGGCTGGGGTTACTGGCAAGTGCAGTCACGACCGCAGCTGAAAGAGAGCAAGTGTGCTTTTGTCAGTTTTGCCAAGCTGGATAGAAAACAGAAATATTGCTGATGAACCAGTAGATTGTTTGGCACAGGAAATCCCGAAACCGAAAAGTGATACAGTCATTGGCTGAAACGGTGACTGAATCTGAAAGATCATTGTGTTCCATTCATGATTTGCACACTGAAGTCTTTGAATTTAAAAACCGTGACCTGGTGGCTAATGTTGTTATACTCTATACTTTTTTTATGTATTGATGCCAAGGAGAAAATTTTTATTGTTCTCTGCATTAAACCCATCCTAATTAGGAGCAGTGCACGGCCATTGCGCAGCGCCTGGGGAGCAGTTAGGGCCTTGCTTGAAAACTGAGTTAATGCAGCAACATCTGTCTGAGGTTTGCTACCATTAGCCTGGGCTGTAGCAGAACAACCTGTAAACACATTCGCCATGACAGCTGTATAAGGTGATAATGTGTTTACAGGTTGTTCTCTACAAACTGTTGCTGATATACGCTATCAGCAGGCACAGAGCAGCATTAACATTCATTTGGAATTCTGTTTATGGCTGCCTGTTGAATGTGTAATATTCACTTTTAGGCCTGGTCGGATCTCCCCCAACTCTTGATGAAATTATCCAGCTCCTCAGCTGTTGAATGCACCGCTTCCGTGAGGAGCACCGTTCATTCATTAGACCTCACGCGAGGCGAGGGTGTTCCTGCAGATCCAAGCTGGTGCAGCGTTGCAAGTGGTGCAAAATGGACAGCCGACACGTTCAGGGACGGGGCTTATATGCTCCGATGTGGTAGTAAATTGTTGAAGCAGAGTTTTTTTCATTGTGCAGGTTTGATATACATTAGAATGTGTTGAAACTGAGTTGTAAGAGTTTTATGTTCAAGGGAAGCGCCTGACTATTTAGCTCTCTCTCCGCCATTGTCATGTTGTTTCAGTGTTTAATGGGAGATGCACAAGCTCTGCACTGCATGTAAAAGGCGCAGGGAGGAGTCACTTCGGCCCCTGTGAACATGCACTGCACTAGTGGCTTCAAGGAGAGCAGTGAGATTGCAAAACCAAAACGATGAGCTGAAAGACACTAAAAAGCTACAATTTCTGGGTTTGGTGGTAATTCTCTGTTGGTTTGTCAAGAACTCGCTCTTCACATTACAAGTAGTCATTTGACCCATTGTTAATACTAAAATATCTATATGTGCAGCTTTAAATAGATCTAACGAACAAATAAAGAAAGACAGGGAGACATGCCAGAGAATGAAAGTTCTGAAAGTAATAATCTCAGAATTCTATCATCAGCGTCATTAGGGCTGACAATAAGCAAATTAGAAATTGTAATCCATATCAAAGGAGTGAGAAGGTAAAAGGAGTCAGATAGCTATAATATCGATATGAGTTGATCGACCACCTTCATCACACCGCCACAAACTGTCAGCGAAAGTCACCTGAACCGTTTTTCATTTTCTTTTTGTTTTTTTGTCTTCAATGTTCCTGTGTTTCGGCAAATGCTCTATCCTCGTTGTCAAGGTAACTGCAACCAATGTGAGTGGCTGGCATAAGTGCAGGACTTATTTGTAACTGTATATTAGTTATAATAAATCACTAACTGTTGGTTATTAGTGGAATGACGCCACAACGGCTGCTAAGGTGGCTGTTGCTAATGAGTACCCATAGTGATGAAAGACAACAGGTGGAGATTGAGGCTGTGTGAGAGATTTATAGGCAGTGCTAGTGTGAAAGAGCACTTACACACATGTGTTGCATTGCAGGATAGCAGATAACACCCAGCATTTGGAGCTTATTTCTTGTCCTAAATAGCAAAATGGGCAAAAATACATAAAATGGTCAGAATGGCTGCTTAATTTTGGAATCCATCAGCCGCGTTTTTGTGTAGCTGCAAAAGGAAATATTAGGTACATGTGTTTTACCTCAGTAGAAGTAAGTAAACTCTTGCACGCTGGAAAAAAAATGGCACTTACACTACATAATATGTTACAATTCAAATTAATTTAAAACCCTGTGTTTAGGATTTATTACATTATTTAAAAAAAAAAATTACATTTTGACACACTTTGAGACAATCTAGTTGTAAGCAGACATTTTAAGTGTTTTGTATTTAACTCATCATTAGGCATCTGTAATTGCCATAAATGCAGCATAGTATAGCATACACAATTTGGCCAAAAGTATGTGGACACCATAAAAATGTTTTCTGTGCTATGGCACTGCCATATTGAAAAATACAATGTCCTCATACATTTGGCCTAAGTGTGGTTGTAACATTCAGTAGTTTTGAACATAATGATGATTTATGTGTAAACTGTTACTAAGGTGGGGGTGGTGATGGCGCATTGGATACACATGCCTTTGGTGTGAGAGACCCAGGTTCGAATCCACTGTGAGACACCTAATCCCTGAGCAAGACCCTAAACCCCTAAATGCTCCAGAGGCGTGCGACCTCTGACATGTATAGCAATTGTAAGTCGCTTTGGATAAAAAAGCGTCAGCTAAAATGTATGTAATATTTATGTAATTTAATGTAATAAACACATATTGTAAAGTTGTAATAAGGCAATTTATAAATCCATTGGTTTTTCAATCTTTACACTAATATGCGCTTAGTCAACAGGTAGATGAGAAGATCGATACCACTTTCATATGTGTCCGTTAAATATTAAGCCTAGCCAGGAGACAGTTAGCTCAGCAGCAGGGGGGGGAAAGCTAGCCCAGCTTTGTCTGAAGGTTAGAAAATAACATACTAGCACAAAGCTCACTATTTAATATGTTAATTTAGTTTAATAAGTATGTTTAATGGATAGACATGAGTATCAATCTTCTCATCCAGCTCTCATCAATAAAGCATTTTTTTCATATAATCATGACTTTATAACAATAATAAAACTGCCTACAAATCACCTGGCAAGGTAAATTATCACTTATTAAATGCTTTATAATAAAGTAAAATATGCAAAAATTGTATTCCGCAATTATAGGTATACGTTTTTTTTACCCTAGAACATACGTGAGGTGTACAGTTTGTTTCACAGTAACATTTTAGTTTCACTTGTCATGTCCTGTCTGGTCTTCTGTGCAGCCTGGTTGTGCGTATGCATTAAGAGGAACAATAAAAACCAATGCAGTGATGATAGAGATGGAAGGATCATACATAACGGATAAGTTATTCTTAGCAAGTAATGTTTTTATTTGGATCTGTACCTCCAGTGGGGTTTATGACATTGAAACGGTCACCCCCTACATTAGGAGATAAAGCAGTTTAAAAATAGGAATGTGATACTTGGTATCATTCTTACCTCTGGTGTTGACAAAGGCAGAGCCGTTGAGAGCAAAGGTACGAGCTGTGAGGGTGAACCGTGACACAGATGAAGACAAGGGGGAGAAGGAGGAGGGTGATTTCTGAGGAGCAGCGGAGTGAGAAGAGGAATGATTTGGGGTCAGCAGGCCAGTGCCAAGTAGAGGGATGAAGGAGTTTCACTTGGGGGTTCTGGAGGGAGAAATCATAATCAGCATGGACAGACGGAGGGAACGGAGGTGAGGGGAGGAGACGAGAGAGAGGTCAAGAGACTGCCTCAGCGAGTGTGTGAGACACGGAGTGCGTGGGTTGAAGAGAGGGAGAGGATGGAGGTAGAGAATGCTATGATTCTCATGAAAACAATAACTACCTCCTTTCCAAATATCACTAACTTGCACAAGAATTTAAAATAACTAGTAAGTTATATAATATTCTATAGTGAGTTTACTGTCAAGGAGAATTTTTGGGTTTTTCGTGGTCAGTGAGACTAGTGGGAGACTTCCACTGCAGATAGCTAATCATCTCAGTAAAGTGTTCCCACCCACCTGTCAATCAAAGTAACAGGCTACTCTGCTTGGTGTTTGGAGGAGACTGAAAAATGTGCTCTAATGAGGTCTCTGTGTGCATATATATGTATACAGAGCGGTGTACCTCCCATCGTCATTCTAAGTGTGTAAGGCAACTCAAGCCAGACTGCTTCTTAAAGCTGCTTTCACAAGAAAATCAAATACACCGGAAAATCTAGGTTACCAACTGAGAAGCAATCTTCATCTAAACATCCTCGTTTGTAATACATTCAGGATGTGGGTGATTTTCTTTTTCTCATTGCTCTAATATCTCCTTCCTGAAATTACAGATCACATTGTAATTAGGGGGGGCGCGGTGGTGTGGTGGTTAGCACTGTCGTCTCACAGCAAGAAGGTCGTGGGTTCAAACACCGGTTGCCCTGGCCTTTCTGGGTGGAGTTTGCACGTTCTCGCCCTGTCTGCTAGGTTCTTTCCGGGTGCTCCGGCTTCCTCCCACCATCCAAAGACATGCAGCCTAGGTTAATTGGTGTCTCTAAAATTGTCCTTGTGAGGTGTGAGTGTGAGTGGTTGTTTGTCTATGTGTGGCCCTGTGATGGACTGGCGACCTGTCCAGGGTGTACCCCACCCTTTCACCTGATGTCAGCTGGCTTCAGCCCCCCGCAACCCTGTATGCAGTATGCAGGATAAGCGGTTGACGATGTATGGATGGATGGATGTATGGATATTTGTAATTAGTATTTGTCATTTAGCTGACGCTTTTATCCAAAGCGACTTACAATTGCTATTAATGGCAGTGGTCGCCTGTGGAGCAATTAGGGGTTAGGTGTTTGCTCAGGGGGACACATTGGTGGATGTCATCTGTAGGAAGAAAATCCGGGTTTCCCACACCAAAGGCATGTGTCTTATCCGCTGTTTCATCACCACCATTAATTATTTAAAATGTATTTAATTTATTTATTTTGATGTTTTATTCCTGTATTTTTATGTTTGTAGCTTCATGAGCAGGAACAGTTTACTTTAAAAACTATTTTATTTACCACATTTATATTGTATTTTTCCCATAGTCAAGTGTTAAAACATCTTTATGCACTTTTCATATATTGCGGTTCTCTTTTTTTATATATTTACTTTTTATATAATTTCAGAGACCCAACAATTTTCAACATGAGCAAGTACTTGGCAACAGTGCCAAGAGAAAACTCATTTTTTAACAGGCAGGAACCTTGAGCCGAACCTCTAGACTCAGGGTGGGCGGCTAACTGCCTCGACTGGTTGGGGTGGGAGGGGGATGGTGAGTAGAGCAGAAGGAAAGAGAACACACAGTAGCTCAATGGAAGTTCCACATAAAGATGTAAAATAATACATTTACATTTATCTGGTGCTTTTATCCAAAGCGACTTACAATTGCTATACATGTCAGAGGTCGCACGCCTCTGGAGCAACTAGGGGTTAAGTGTCTTGTTCAGGGACACAATGGTAGATGGGTCACAGTGGGGATTTGAACCCGGGTCTCTCACACCAAAGGCATGTGTCTTATCCATTGCGCGATCACCACCCCTAGTAGTGGTAATAATAAAATAAAAATAATAATAGCAATAATAACAATAGGACTAATACTAATAATTGTAGCAGCTAACCTATAGAGCCATACTCTCCATGAATCTGTTTCCTGACAGAAAACACATTTCAAAGCACACCAGTCTTGTCGAGGACGAGCCAAACAAGCAAGAAATTGCACAAAACGCCTCTGAATCATCAGAAAGATAAATACTGTACAAATCAAAACAAATGCTTGCAGTGTACGGCACTTACTTACTTTCTCAAGTAGACTGACCTTGAGGAGTTGGTGATGTTGGGCCAACATATTACATCAAACACATCTCCACCTGTGTTTGAACTTCTAAAAGGTATGTCAAAAAAAAAAAAACTCCTCTGCAGTGTGTGGGCACTGACCATCTTCCAGGTACCAGTCCTTACCTCTTTCAACTTTACACTCAATCTTTATTGTTACAAACAATATGTGATTATAATACTGTGAAGGGGGCAAGAGTACAGGTCCTCCGCCACCAATCAACCTCTCTTCTGCTATGTGATTCAAAACCACCTGCCCACTCATGTTCCTGCAACAACAACACTCCCACTCGACCACTCTGAAAAAAATCAGGGACTTAGCGAAGCTGAGTCCTTACTGCAGTGGCCCAGGTTCGATTCCAGTCTGGGCCCTTAGCTGCATGTAAAGTGCAAGTCCCAATAAACAAGGACAGGACTTAAAAGAAATGTCTTATTCCTCTGTGCTGTACAGCTCCATTGTGAAAAAAACTATTAAATCAGTGAGCCACACAGTTTCACCGGGTGACATGTATCATTACCATTCTAGTCTTGTAAATACACACTAGTACTCTAAATGTGTAATCCCCAACAAATGTTTGAGAAACCGAAAACAGTGAGTGAGAAAGCAAAAACAGGCTTTGGTAGCTGTGAATGAATATACTCTTGACTTTTTCTAATGCAAACCACCTACATACTGATAGTGAAATCCTGCTAGAGTCATTTCCCCACCACCCAAATGACAGCCCTCTTGACCAAGGTCTCAACCTGACAGGTTTACTGTATGTCGCTCACTATCATGATTGGCCTTCAGTGCAGCTTCAGTCTGCCTTTTCTGTTTATTTCTGTTTGTCACGTTTTTGTTATTTTAGAACGTTTGTTCCGCCAAATTTTTCACGGTTTGGTGCACGATCTGATTGCCTACACTATGTGTTAACCCACACCCACACACCTGCATTGATGGGCTATTCAAATGCAACATGTACAAGAATAAGCTCATTAGTGTTCACACACCTTACTCTCGCTCCTACTCTGTATTTCTCTTATTTCTTTTCATTTCTGGATGCAGATTAAGCTGTGGGTTAACATTAGTAAACAAACAAATACACAAACACACTGTAAAACAAAGGATAAAAATCATCCTGACATGGGAACAAATCTAAAACTGATGGTCCTCCCTTTGTAGCATGTGGCAGGTTTTTTTAGATAGAGTAGCTACATCAGAAAAGTCATCTGGTGCATAATTTATTTTCACAGTGTCACTTTAACTTGCTTTAATGCTTGTCAGAAGATGGGTTACAGGCAGCAATGTTGCTAAGAGACTGCAGCTGTGGTAAGGGCTCGTACATGGCGCGCAGGTGAGCTACCGGGGAGACTGCTTGGTTTTATGTTGGATCCTTGAAGCGCGACATATCTGAAATGCCTGGGGCTGTACATTTCATTCACTAGTTACAGCATTCAGTGAAAATGGAATTCTAGCGTTGCTCTTATTTTTTTACATTTCTATTTGTACAAAAGGGCTTTTTTTGCCATGCTTACAGAATGTCTCTTGGAATGGTAATCAGTCTACCAGTTTGGGAGGGGAGCAGTCCTGAAGAAATTAATATCTGTGAAAAAGATACTGTAATGCGTTCACTTTTTAATGAGACCGTGTCAGAGAGGTGATGGATGTGGTCCATAGTCATATCTGAGGCTTTGCCTTTTATTTAAATCAGCACCATTAGTCCTCGCATATGCGCAAGAGGACTTTGCTAATATTATGTCCATCATTTGATATAATGTAATTCCTATATTGACACCACAAAAATAAAATGTAAATTACTTTAAAGTTGATACATTACAGGCTTCACATAGGTAGTGTTTATTGCAGCTCTTTTGTGATGGATTGCATTATATGAAAGTATTTTATTTGTGTCTATACCTTGTATAATACAGTTTATTTCCTCATGAAAATGTACATGTTTTTATCAGTATCTTACAGCGCTGTGTCTATTCTGTACGATAGAAGTGTCTGTAAATTGTATTTGGGGATTTTGGGTGTAGATGGGAAACAGGGATTGCACTTTCAGCACAAGCTGTTGTAGTATATGGACACGTAGCCCTTTACTATGTTTAAATGGTTCGGGAAGTTCAATTGGATAGAAATGGATTCTGTGGTTTTTTTTTGGCCTTTTGATAACATCAAACAGGCCGAGGGTGTTACCAGAGCACTCCGAGCAATAGTCCAGATCAATTGACCTTACAGTTTACAGTCGCCTACATGGCAAAATGAGACATTTGGAATGTATTAAAAGAGGTCAATTGCTTGTGTTGTTTGTGAGTATGTGTGTGAGAGAGAGAGAAAAATAGTGGGGAAGGAGGATAGAGAGAGATGGAAGCAGATGGTGATTAGGATGGACAAGTTGCAGGGAGGTAAAGGGTAAAGATTACGGAGTCCTCAGTGTACTGCTGGGATGATTAATGAATGTTTAATTATAGTAAATTAAGGAATGGATCCATTTTTAAAACATGATGCAGTTAAATTATGCTTCAAAGGTCTCAACGAAAAAAAACACAAGACAACTAAAAAAGATTAAATTTGCCAACCCACAGAGAAGCAGCACAATTTGGGGGTGGGTTATAAGCCAGCTGCTGCACAGTGCTCTACTGGCAGTGCACAAGAACAGTCATGGGAATCGTGTGGTATCAGAGCTCAGCCGCCCGCCAATCAGAGCTCGTCTTGCTCTGTGGGTTGGACCTCATTAAACTTTTAGGTACCTAAAGAATGACATCTCTGTTAAAGCACTGGATGGAAACTAAATGTTGAAGCAGGATAAAAAGAGAGGTAGACAAACATTTGCCATTTAATAACTTATAAATGTGTGTAGCTTTTTTAGGCATTATTTAAAGCAGCTTGTTTTTATATTAACAATGGATGTGAAAGGTGTCAACATCATGACAAACCCCATAGAGAACCATCACCCAACTCCACATAGTGGAACATTTAGCAGTTAAAGAGACCGATATTTGTATCAGTGTCTCATTAGTGGAGACCAAAAAAACAGAGGGTGGCATGGAACAAGGATGGAAGATGATAAAATCTTTTTTTCAATGTAAAAATATGCACGAGGAAAATAAAGTAAAATTGTTTTTGCTTTCCTTTTTCCCCCTACAAAATAAATATCTTAATAGAAAAATAGATTCATTTCATGTTTTGAACGTCGGTTATATCAATATCATGGAAAATTACATCGCAATAATTATTGTTAATAAGATTGAAAGCATGGGATTCACTTTGACTATTAAAATGTTGGTTAGCAGGGCAGACTGGGCAATATGGATGTACAATTTTCAGTAGATAATAAACATCACATAGTCATGTCATAGTATAAATATGACATTTTTCACATGCTGTCAAGCCACACATTAATTTTCTCACTCAGAGAAATACAAATGTATAACTGAGCTAATCAACTCCACCCAGCTGATTGACACCGGCGTGCGCTGTGATAGTAATCAGCTGAACCCGCTCGCGCTGCGAGTCCAGACCCTTTTACATACAGTCAATGGTCCAGACAGCTGTGAAGAGTGGGAACTAACTGGTAGAGTTTTGCAATATAAACATCCATAAACTGAAGCGCAGCAGTGTTTGGGACTGTGAGCACTTTATGATCTACTGAAGTTAACATGTGTGGATTTGTGGTGAGCTTTCTGCCTGATCAAAAGTGTTTCAGTTACTTTCGGTTTCACATGCAGTCCCAAACTGTGTTGGTCAAACGGTCTGAAGGGGATAACGTTAATATCAGCGGATCAAAAACTTAATGCACCGCAGAGTATAGGGCAGGTAGACTTCTCATTAAATTATGACGTAGGTCTTGTAATAGTATGACTTTTATCTGGACATGTCAGAGAACACAGTGTTCTCTGACATGTCCAGATAAAAGTCATACTATTACAAGATGTGAGCAGAAAAGCTGCTGAAACAAAGGATCTATTAAAGTCCAGGAGTTTATAACTAAATTAAATAAGTTATCATTGAGGTGAAAAGATGCCACATGCACATTTAAAGAGGTTACTTCCCTAAACAAAGACACAAAGAGGAGGGAAGACTAATTCATGAATCAGCAGGGATGATGTTACAGGAGAAAAGTTGATCTACAGGAGAAACAGATCTGATAGCAACACAGAATGACTGAGTGCTGCACTTATATCCTGTTATTTTATAGATTTGAATTGCCACCTGAATTTTGTGTTTCTTTTTATATAAATAAAAAAAAAAAACTGTTGCAGAAAAATTCATCAGAATGCTGGAAATAAGGTGTTTAATGCTCAAAATGTTAATTAATAATAATAATAATAATTAATATAATTCAGCATTGAAGATTTCTTTAAAATAGTGTTAAAATCTCATCTCGATCTCGTGAACTCAATCTCGAATCTCTTCTCGTGGGTTAAGTGTCTCGTCACACCCCTAATAAATACTATTTTCCTTTTTATGTATTAAAACCTGGGGAGCCAGTTTGAATGGGCCTGAAGCAGCTGATAACATCAATATCTTGCAAGTACTGATTTTTATCATTTACAGGGGCTATGCTGAAGTTTGTCAGTAGATGCTGGATCATAAGCCAGTACAAGCACAGCTGATCCAAATCCAGTACTAGCACAGACCCAGTCCAGACGTTTTTTAGAAGGTCACACAGACCCAGGTGAAGCCAGTAAAAGCACAGCCAGAGGTCTACAGGCAGCATCAGATACAAGCAGCTCAGACGCTAATGGAGGATTGAGTTAGTGCGCAGAGGTCCATTCAAATCAGCAGCAGTATTTTCTAGAAGATGTCAGGTATGAGGGCCCCATAGGAGAATTTTCTTAGGTGGTAGCATAAGTGTGTGTGCTTATACTCCAGTCAAAGCCCTTTCTGACATGACAGTGCCAATATTAATGGGCTAAGCAAGGGAAGCTAGTGAGGCACATACTAACACATTTCATACACTTTAATCAAAAATATATCAAAATCATGAATTAAAAATTTACATGGGGAGTGAGGGGGTCTGTGCCCCAGTAGAGCTTAATGTCTAACAACGCCCCTGCTTTTGTTCCTGTTTTCTTTTGTATTCTGATGTTTATGTCAGACATTGTAGGCTTTGTGTAATTTTGCCCATGGTATAAGAAGAGTAGGGGAGATCAATAGTTACATATACTGGTCTCACTAGGAGATCTCCAGTCTCATATTTTTTAGATATATTTATATTTATACAGGTTTATCTTTATGTTTATTGTTGTCGCGCACCTACTTGCCAAAACAAATTTCTTCTATGTGTAAATCTGATTCTTATCCGAACAGTTTCCAGGGCATCAAATAATGTCCTCAGATTTCCAAAGACGGTCTCCTTTGGGAGGGCAAATTTATGTTATTAAATCATTAGACCATTTAGTTATTTAATTGCCATGACGCTCATTACGCCTATTAGTCTACATTTACTCATTTATATTGATTAGTTTGATGACGTGTCTGTTTTTGTTGTATTATTTAAATTTTTCTATGCCAAGTAAATGTAATATTGCCTGTGCAACCTCCAACGCAGGGTTTGTGCTAATTAGATTTTCTTGGGCCATTAACTTTGTTTTCATGACGTTAACAGAGAATCCAATGCTGATAATTGGATTGATATGGGGACATTTTTTATTTTAGATGAGAATTGTAGCTCTGTGTCCCTCAGGCTACAAATACTAAATGACGGACATCTTAATCAGACTTGAGGCTGCCAACAGAAGCATCCGATGTTCCTCTTTGATTCAAATATCTTGTTGGTAATTGAGTATAATGCTTCACAGGAAGCTTTCACTGTGCAACAAAAACAGAGGTGATTGAAAGGTAAATGCTTCTCTGCGCGATCCTTGACAAATTTGTTGGTTTTGTTGTTTGTTTCCTGCTGAATTTCAGGCTACCGTAACCCATAATTAGCATTTCAAAGAAGAAGACTTAATTATCCTGATTGTTGGGGTTTTTATGTGTCTTTGTTAGGGTTTATTGGATGCACTTCTTGACACATTTATTCTCACATGTCAGTCCTTTTATAAATTCATCCAACAGGGGAACCATTCTCAGAGAACACTAAGGGGGAATTAAGCAAAGAAGTCTCTGACTATTATCAACATCTGTTTGAGTGGAGAGAACTGTGAATGTTGGCTCTCAATCCTCCCCTTGAGCTACAGGGGCCAGTAGGGGCAAAAGTGGTAGTAGATGTTCTGACTGGCCGCACTACTCGTATTGTAGGACATAAAACTTGCTGTCATGGCCTCTTCCTGGCTGCATCACACTGTTTCCCTGATCCTCCTGACCTCTTTCTTTGTGTTCTTCATAGTCTCGACACAATGAGTTGCACAGATGGGGATAACGGCTCACACATTCAGACAGTCTGTCCTTGAAGATATTTGTCGAGAGGCACCCAGTTGTGCACATAAAAACTACCCTTGTCTATTTTCATTTTGGATTGTCTGTATTATAAATTTACATAAAAATACGGTACATACAGTAGCTCCGCTTCAATCTTGAGTAGCTGCAGAGCTGCAGTCTCTGTTCATTAGTCAATGTAACTTACACTGTATTGCAGCTAAACTAAGGCTTTGTTGACCATTTTGTCTCTGCTAGCCTGCCATTCACCGGTCTTGTCCCGAGTTTTGCGTGACTGCCGAGCGACCGACAACTGCATTCACATCGTTGGTCTATTTCAAGTACTATTTAAAAACTATATAATAGTCTTTATGTGATGCATCAACGGTGACAAATCATCCGTGAGGTGCAGACAACTATGGCACAACACCGGTGAAGTGTTCCTCTTCTGCCGCTACAAACATACACGCTACTCCTACACATGTGCACTGACCCCCTACCTTAAGGGTTAGGGCTACAATTTTGAATTTATTTAAGAAATTGCCTTATTTCTCAACGAAAATGTCCCAAAACCTGCCTCATTACTCCACAAAGAGTAAGACTAAATGCACTTTGCAGCATTAAATGCTATTATTACTACTATTAAGACTGCTTTTGTTAATGTGTCGTGTACATGTCCACATGGTGTGGGATACATACTGTGTGTGAATGCTGAAAATGTTTGCACAATTTAGTTTTCAACATTATTCTGCTCTTTCTTGCAGATAAAATAGAGAATGGAGATGTGTACCAGAGGAGGAGAGGACCTCATTCAGGCAGCGCAGATGGGCAGGAAACAGGAAGAACACAACAGGAAGGCATTGGGCATACAGGAAGCAGCTGGCGACGAATAATTCTCCTCATCCTTGCCATCACCATCCACAACATCCCAGGTGAGAACGACCCATAGGCGCTGTCTAAAATAGCTGATAAGGGAAGTAGTCACTGTCCCAGATGAAGTTTTGCTGGTGAAGTTAAGTTGAACTCTTAGAATACTCCAGTTCTTATCACTGCTGTTCAGAGTGAAAGTCACCGTGCAAAATCATGAGAGTTACAAATGTAACATTTGACTGACGGGTAGCATTTTACACATGTAATCACAAATATCTATATAAACAACATCCGCTGTGATCTAGGTAACAAAAGCCGTTCATCAAAGGCTACATGCAGGTCTGATTGGTGGCAAAATTCTAGCAGTCATCTGGCAGAGGGACGTGGTGAATACCAAGCTTGTAGCTGCCATGAAACAGGCAGAGGAGCAGCTAGAAAAGGTTCGCCTACAGTGGCAGGAAGAGAAGACCTCACTCCTGACTCAGTGAGGAGCTCCAGCAAAAGCAAAATGCGGCAAATGCTCGACAAAAAGACCACGAAGAATCTTTGGCTGAGCATTCTCTTCCCATGTCTGGCCGCGGCAATGGAAAATTACAAGAACCAATCTGTCGTTCCTTATGTGTAAGCTACAGGAAATTTTATTCCACTTTGATCTCAATGATAACTTATTTAATTTTAATTGAGTTATAAACTTCTGGACTTTAATTGCTCCTGTGTTTCAGCTGCATTTCTGCTCATCTGCACATCTATTTCTCTTACATAAAATATTACCCGACTAGTGTCTCATTTAATGAGAAGTCTACCTGCCCGATACTCTGCTGTGCATTACATTATTGATCTGCTGGTAGTAACATTATCCCCTTCTGACCGTTTGAGCGACGCAGTTTGGGACTGCATGTTGCATGTGAAACCGAAAGTAACTGAAATCTCATGTGCAGAGCACACGTGTTAACAGTCTCAAACAGAGCAAGGCTGCTCTTCAATTCTTAGATGTTTATGTTGCAAAACTCTACCAGTTACGTTACTACTTGTCACAGCTGTCTGGACTCACAGTGCGACCGGTGTGGGTCAGTTGATTACTATCAGGGCGTACGCCGGTGTGGCATCAGCTGGGCAGAATTTATTAGCTCCGCAAGTCTATGAGTTATACATTTGTATTTCACTGTGTGAGAAAATTAATGTGTGGCTTGACAGCATGTGAAAAAGGTAAATAGCGTGAGTCTCGCGAGACAGCTTTTTAGCAGATGAGAAATCTTGACACATTTTAATCTCGTGGCCCGAGATCCATTCACCACACAACAGCAAATGCATGTGGCTAAAGTTGCTTGGTATTGGGGGTCTCCCATAGCCATAGCAAGCTGAAAAGCAAACACTCCAGATCATGCTTGTCATATTTCATCCCAAAAGGCATAGTTTGTGTGAACTGAGCTCAGGTGTACTGAATAAGAAGATATGGAAAAACCTGAGTATTGAGACCAGCTCATGAATTGTACGCACCAAATCAATTCAACACAACAACCCTATGAATGACAAAACAAGGTTGGGGTGTGTGTGTGTGCGTGTGTGTGTGCGTGTGTGTGCGTGTGTGTGTGTGTGTATGTATGTATGTGTGTGTGTATGTATGTGTGTATGTATGTATGTATGTATGTATGTATGTGTGTATGTGTATGTATGTATGTATATATATATATATATATATATATATATATATATATATAGTATTACAATTAATTAAAAAATCTGTCTGGTGCTAACAATGGAGGTGCTGTGCCACATCCTGCACTAAATCTTGTTTACCAGCCCCAGGATGTTTTGTATGGAAATGCTCACTGAATGTAAATACCTGCTTTCTTCATAGCTTGGAATCAATTGAATATCTATGAATTGAATATATGAATTGAATATCTTGCCTAATAGACAGGTTTCTCCTGAAATATACCTTGCATCATTGAACGCTACACAGAGGCCAGCAGGTTGCCATTCAGTCAAACCTAATTAGACTAATGGCGTGTCAATCGTACATCAAAGACGATTCTCAGGGACTCTCAGAATTGCACTAAATATTGCACTCTCAGGGAGAGTGCAATATAAAATAGTGCAAACTAAATATTTAAGTCAGGAAATAAAGATTATTCAAATCATGTAAAAGACAAGAGGGAAGCAATTAATAGGAGATGACAGTAAGACCACCACAATTAACACCTATTTAGTTAGAAATTCACAGTTTTCAGTTTCATTTAGATTACAGGTTTATGGGGACTTTTTTCTCGTCTTACTATTAAATATCTAGGGCCTGTTTGGGAACGGGTGCCAATGTGGGCCTTTAAAGCCCACCTAGACAGTGTATGTATAATCTTGACTTGAGAGATATATATATATAGAGAGAGATATAGATATATAGATATATATATATAGAGAGAGAGAGATATAGAGATATAGATATACTATCTCACAAAAGTGAGTATTCCCCTCACATTTTGTAAATATTTGATTATATCTTTTCATGTGACAACACTGAAGAAATGACACTTTGCTACAATGTAAAGTAGTGAGTGTACAGCTTGTATAACAGTGTAAATTTGCTGTCCCCTCAAAATAACACACAGCCATTAATGTCTAAACAAAAGGGAAACAAAGCAAACACACTATAATCAAAACTCATGTTAGGTCTAATTTTCGGGACAAACCTCAAAGGGGTCAGGACAACTGCTCGTAATTCGGGACTGTCCAGGATGTTTCGGGACGTCTGGTCACCCTAGAGGACACCCATAAGTGAAAGTGAAGTGATTTGGGCCCCATTAGCCATTTTCCCTCCCCAGTGTCATGTAAGTCATTAGTGTTACAAGGTCTCAGGTGTAAATGGGGAGCAGGTGTGTTAAATTTGGTGTTATCGCTCTCACACTCCCTCATACTGTTCACTGGAAGTTCAACAGGAAACCTCATGGCAAAGAACAAGAAAAAATAATTGCTGCTCTACATAAAGATGGCCTAGCCTATAAGATTGCCAAGACCCTGAAACTGAGCAGCAGCACGGTGGCCAAGGCCATACAGCGGTTCAACAGGACAGGTTCCACTCAGAACAGGCCTCGCCATGGTCGACCAAAGTTGAGTGTACGTGCTCAGCGTCATATCCAGAGGTTGTCTTTGGAAAATAGA
>NC_060153.1:13366725-13369929 GCF_021292245.1 Micropterus dolomieu | reverse complement strand
GACCACCACAATTAACACCTATTTAGTTAGAAATTCACAGTTTTCAGTTTCATTTAGATTACAGGTTTATGGGGACTTTTTTCTCGTCTTACTATTAACTATCTAGGGCCTGTTTGGGAACGGGTGCCAATGTGGGCCTTTAAAGCCCACCTAGACAGTGTATGTATAATCTTGACTTGAGAGATATATATATATAGAGAGAGATATAGATATATAGATATATATATATATATATATAGAGAGAGATATATAGAGATATAGATATACTATCTCACAAAAGTGAGTATTCCCCTCACATTTTGTAAATATTTGATTATATCTTTTCATGTGACAACACTGAAGAAATGACACTTTGCTACAATGTAAAGTAGTGAGTGTACAGCTTGTATAACAGTGTAAATTTGCTGTCCCCTCAAAATAACACACAGCCATTAATGTCTAAACAAAAGGGAAACAAAGCAAACACAACGCTAAACTTAATTATTTTTGTTCATGAAGTCACCTGTCTCTTATTAGGAAAAACACAACTGTGGATATGTAGGTAAGTGATCTTTTACTTAATTTTTATATTTATTTTTTTCATGTCATTAGTGCAGTGTCATATCTGTCTGCGCAACGCGTGTGTCAGATCTCTCCGCCGTGGCTGCCTGAAGTTACATTTTCCCTGTCCCCTCGACTGTAAATTCCACTAACGACAAGAAAAGAAAAAGGGGAAAAGAGCACGACGAGTGTTACTTTGTGGCTATAACAATGCTGTTGACACAATGTACAGATAACCTGCAACCCCTGCTGGAGCAAGAGAACTATACAACGATCAGTGTTAAATGTTTAATTAGGCTATAATCAAAACTCATGTTAGGTCTAATTTTCGGGACAAACCGCAAAGGGGTCAGGACAACTGCTCGTAATTCGGGACTGTCCAGGATGTTTCGGGACGTCTGGTCACCCTAGAGGACACCCATAAGTGAAAGTGAAGTGATTTGGGCCCCATTAGCCATTTTCCCTCCCCAGTGTCATGTAAGTCATTAGTGTTACAAGGTCTCAGGTGTAAATGGGGAGCAGGTGTGTTAAATTTGGTGTTATCGCTCTCACACTCCCTCATACTGTTCACTGGAAGTTCAACAGGAAACCTCATGGCAAAGAACAAGAAAAAATAATTGCTGCTCTACATAAAGATGGCCTAGCCTATAAGATTGCCAAGACCCTGAAACTGAGCAGCAGCACGGTGGCCAAGGCCATACAGCGGTTCAACAGGACAAGTTCCACTCAGAACAGGCCTCGCCATGGTCGACCAAAGTTGAGTGTACGTGCTCAGCGTCATATCCAGAGGTTGTCTTTGGAAAATAGATGTATGAGTGCCGCCAGCATTGCTGCAGAGGTTGAAGGGGTCGGGGAGTCAGCCTGTCAGTGCTCAGACCATACGCCGCACACTGCATCAAAATGGTCCCAGAAGGAAGCCTCTTCTAAAGATGATGCACAAGAAAGCCCGCAAACAGTTTGCTGAAGACAAGCAGACTGAGGACATGGATTACTGGAACCAGTCTGGTGGGAGTGTCATGGTCTGGGGCTGCATTAGTGCTGCCGGCACTGGGGAGCTACAGTTCATTGTGGGAACCATGAATGCCAACATAAGCATGATCCCCTCCCTTCGGAGACTGGTACCGCAGGGCAGTATTCCAACATGATAACGACCCCAAACACACCTCCAAGACGACCACTGCCTGGCTAAAGAAGCTGAGGATAAAGGTGATGGACTGGCCAAGCAAGTCTCCAGACCTAAACATCCACCAGCTCGGTGATGTCATCATGGAGGAGTGGAAGAGGACTCCAGTGGCAACCTGTGATACTCTGGTGAACTCCATGCCTAAGAGGGTTAAGGCAGTGCTGGAAAATAATGGTGGCCACACAATAAATATTGACACTTTAGGCCCTATTTGGACATTTTCACTTAGGGGTGTACTCACTTTTGTTTACAACGGTTTATTAATGGCTGTGTGATGTGTTATTTTGAGGGGACAGCAAATTTACACTTTTATACAAGCTGTACACTCACTACTTTACATTGTAACAAAGTGTCATTTCTTTAGGGTTGTGACATGAAAGAAATAATCAAATATTTACCATTCATATATATATATATATATATATACACTGCTCAAAAAAATAAAGTGAACACTTAAACAACACCGTGTAACTCCAAGTCAATCCCACTCTTGTAAATCAAACTGTCCACTTAGGAAGCAACACTGATTGACAATCAATTTCACATGCTGTTGTGCAAATGGAATAGACAACAGGTGGAAATTATAGGCAATTAGCAAGACACCCCCAATAAAGGAGTGGTTCTGCAGGTGGTGACCACAGACCACTTCTCAGTTCCTATGCTTCCTGGCTGATGTTTTGGTCCCTTTTGAATGCTGGCGGTGCTTTCACTCTAGTGGTAGCATGAGACGGAGTCTCCAACCCACACAAGTGGCTCAGGTAGTGCAGCTCATCCAGGATGGCACATCAATGCGAGCTGTGGCAAGAAGGTTTGCTGTGTCTGTCAGCGTAGCGTCCAGAGCATGGAGGCACTACCAGGAGACAGGCCAGTACATCAGGAGACGTGGAGGAGGCCGTAGGAGGGCAACAACCCAGCAGCAGGACCGCTACCTCCGCCTTTGTGCAAGGAGGAGCAGGAGGAGCACTGCCAGAGCCCTGCAAAATGACCTCCAGCAAGCCACAAATGTGCATGTGTCTGCTCAAACGGTCAGAAACAGTCTCCATGAGGGTGGTATGAGGGCCCGACGTCCACAGGTGGGGGTTGTGTTTACAGCCCAACACCGTGCAGGACGTTTGGCATTTGCCAGAGGCATGAAAGCAGGTTCACACTGAGCACATGTGACAGACGTGACAGAGTCTGGAGACGCCGTGGAGAACATTCTGCTGCCTGCAACATCCTCCAGCATGACCGGTTTGGCGGTGGGTCAGTAATGGTGTGGGTGGCATTTCTTTGGGGGGCCGCACAGCCCTCCATGTGCTCGCCAGAGGTAGCCTGACTGCCATTAGGTACCGAGATGAGATCCTCAGACCCCTTGTGAGACCATATGCTGGTGCGGTTGACCCTGGGTTCCTCCTAATGCAAGACAATGCTAGACCTCATGTGGCTGGAGTGTGTCAGCAGTTCCTGCAAGAGGAAGGCATTGATGCTATGGACCGCCCGCC
>NC_060153.1:13366282-13366705 GCF_021292245.1 Micropterus dolomieu | reverse complement strand
AGGAGGGCAACAACCCAGCAGCAGGACCGCTACCTCCGCCTTTGTGCAAGGAGGAGCAGGAGGAGCAAGAGGAGCACTGCCAGAGCCCTGCAAAATGATCTCCAGCAGGCCACAAATGTGCATGTGTCTGCTCAAACGGTCAGAAACAGACTCCATGAGGGTGGTATGAGGGCCCGATGTCCGCAGGTGGCGGTTGTGCTTACAGCCCAACACCGCGCAGGACGTTTGGCATTTGCCAGAGAACACCAAGATTGGCAAATTCGCCACTGGCGCCCTGTGCTATTCACAGGTTCACACTGAGCACATGTGACAGACGTGACAGAGTCTGGAGACGCCGTGGAGAACGTTCTGCTGCCTGCAACATCCTCCAGCATGACCGGTTTGGCGGTGGGTCAGTAATGGTGTGGGATGGCATTTCTTTGG
>NC_060153.1:13359141-13366232 GCF_021292245.1 Micropterus dolomieu | reverse complement strand
CACACACACACACACACACACACCCTTCAAATCCACAGCCTTTGGGGTAATTAAATAATGGTGCTTTAAAGTTTTAATTTAGATTTGGCTTTTTCCTTCCTCCTCCTACTATATGCCGCGCAGCTGACACACACACACACCCCCAAAACAGTCAGTCACAGTGGGTTATAGACTTCCTCCAGTTAGATAGCCCTCGATGTGCAGGGCACATTGGAGAGAGTGAATGATTGAAGAGCAGAATCTCTGTCTCTATAGGCTTTATAAAACAATACAATTATTAGTCTTTAATTAGAGCAGCCCCTCTGTGGGACAGGGGACAGAAAAAGAACAATGGAGGATTAGGAGAGGCACTCCTAATATGGCTCTTTTATCGCTTCATTCAAATACAGTTTATAAATGCATCCAACTGTCCTTTTCACCTGGCAAAGTTGGAAGTTGGTGGTAGATTTGGGAACAAAACAATATTACCCATTTAGGGCTGCAACTAAATGTATTCTATGCTATTAATTCATCTACAGATTACGTCTTTAAATTATACTGTTAATAACACAAAAATGTTAAAAAATAATGAGGCGCTGCGGTGGGCTAGGGGTTCCGAACATGGAATGCAACATCCCCAGTTCAAGTCTGGCAGGGGACCTGTGTCTCTCCCCCACCATTTCCTGTAATCTCTCTAATAAAAAGGGCAAAGAATACTTGAAAAATAATTAGAAATTCCTATCTTAAAATTACCAGAGATCAAACCATTCATCAAAAAAACCCAAAGCATTGTTATAAAATCAAACAAAGCATTATCTGATAAATTACTTTAATCCATTCAACATTATCGTTAATAAGAGGGGAAAGAATGAGCAGGATGGCAGCCTGGTGGCATGATCAATACAGCACAGAAAGTCATATAATAATAAGTCAGTAGCAGGGAACAGCATTTTCTGTTCCTGGTGATTCAATGTCAGTTACAGAGCTAAAATACAACAAAATAAATACAAAAAAACAAGCTTGGATGTCTAAAACACAATAACCCAATGAGAATGGCAGAACTGGTCACATGTTAGATGTTGATACTAAATGATGCAGTGAGTAGAAGACATGTGATGGGGTTGAAACTGTATAGTCACGTTTATACTGAGTTCAGTTCTCTAAATGACCGATGATGAACAATGATGATATTTTGTGAGCAAAGAGAAGACAGCATCTCTGCTTGCTTAGGGTACAACTAAAAAAAACCTCTCCCTCCTCTTGTTGCAGCTCTGGCTCTCAAGGGAAACAATAAAACTCCTAGCACCTCTCTGAATGCCATCAGTTAGCATAGGTGGGGAATATGAGGCCCTAAATGATCTGGAGTCGGGGCTGGAGGAAGAGGAGGAGGAGGAGGAGGAGGGTAAAAAGGAGAGAGGAGGAAGAGAGGAGGAGGGAGGGTGGACAGATGGCAGGGGTTATGCCTGGCTGAAAGGGGCAAGACGGGAGGAGGCTGTTCTGCGTGTGTGTGTGTACTCTGAGGAAACACCACGCTTCCCCCCCACTTCTCTACATGCAGAGCTCATCCTTAAGAAATCCCTCCATCAGCTCCTCTTCCCCCCCATTTTATTCTTTGACTTCTTTCCCTCAATTTCCCCATGATTCCTCGTTTACAGATGTCAAAGGTGCATTAAATCTATCTAAATAAATGTCTGAACGACTTTTCCTTTAATATCAAATCCAGCTCTTGGCTCAGTTGATTCCACATTGGCTTGAGATTGTATTCAGTGATGAATAAAATAATTAGGTCTTCCCGCATCTGATTGACAGATAAAACCTGGTTAAGGTAAACTCCAGATAGAGCTGAACAACAACATGCTGTCAAAATCTGTAAATGTGTGTGTGTGTCTCCAAAATACAGTGCAGGGAGGAATGGCAGAACGGCAGGGGGAGAGCGGAGAGAGATAGGGGGTCTTATTTACTGTCGTTTAATTTGCTCCCTTCTGCTCTGTCCATCCCTTGGTTTTTCTGACAGGTAATAAAAAGCAGGAGCTTTCCTGACAAGCCCATTTGAATTTGGATTGAATAATATAACTGTAGGGTTTCCCACATAACGCTCTGTCCAAGCGTGCAATGGTGCACAGCCCTTCTGCCTGCCAAGGTGTGAGTTTTGTGTGTGTGTGTGTGTGTGTGTGTGTGTGTGTGTGTGTGTGTGTGTGTGTGTCTATGGCGCTTATCACTGCACACATGCATGTACACACGGACAAACACACAGGTTCTTACGTCATGGTAGTTAATGCAACAATAATGAATTCTTGCAACTAGCCACCATGCCACTCCCATTTGCAAATCTCCATATCTCAGCCTGGCCTCTCCTTCTCTTTTTTCCTCACCCCCACTCACTGCCCAAGATCCCTTCATCCCACCTCCTCTTCTTGTCTTACCTCATCCACCACCCCCTCCTTCCCTCCTCCCCCTCCTCCTCCTGCTCTCGGTAGCTGCTGAAATCCCATTCCCCGTGGGGCAGGCTAAATTGAATTGGCGTGTTTATATGAACAACAGGGCCGTTGCTTTAATATACCTTAGAGTTTATGCCTAATGCCTCCCTGCTAATACCGCTGGAGCTCTCCGCCCTCGCTTAACACACATCGCTTTTATGGAAGTCATAAAAGAGACAGAATGGCGAGGGAGGAGGATGCAGAGATACTTTGGCAGTGTGCTTGTGTTTGTGAGCGAGGATGAGCTGAGAAGCCTCATAATATATCTTAACAAGTTATCTGTTTTATCAGCCCTCTTTAAGATCATGCTACAGTATCTCCTTGCTAGAAACACACACACTTCATCCCTCCAGTGTGGAGTGTGAATGAAAAGAAAAGAGGAGAGACAGAAAGGGAGGACGATTTTTTTTTTTTTTTTTTAGATTAGTGAGTAATGCTGAATAAATATCCGGAGATTTGGTTGAGGGAGTCAGTCATGCTCGTCGACTTGCAAACATCCTCCATTTTCTCTCCGTCTCCCCCTCTTCTTTCTTCCTTTTCTTTCTCTCCCCTGTCCCCTTTCTCTTCTAGCCCTGTGTCAGCCCACAAAAGGCCCACAGTACAAAGGAGAGAAACAGGCCTGAGACACTCAACCCAATTACTATTGATCAGTCTGCACTCAGAGGAGAAAAATGCCCTCACCTACATGCACACAGGCATAGGAGCGCACACAGCAATACGAGTGTGTATTGCTGGCGCGCGCGCACACACACACACACACACACACACACACACACACACACACACACACACACACCTGTCTAGATACAGAAAGTCCTGTAAGGTCAGGGACCGTTATTTGCTCACAGCTGATCTGTAACACAGACACAGGACTCTTCAAAAATAAAATAATGCCTTTCCAGCCTACATTACAAAAAGAGTCTGGTTTGTAGTTTCATTTTTTTTATTTGTGTTATAAAAAGCACTGTAGCTACAAACTGGAAAAGTGTTGATCATTCTAGGGTAGACAAACATGAAGGCAAAACCAGAGAAAGGGACACACATCTTAAGGTGATATATTGGCGGTACGTTGGGTGCCACTAAACAAAAGATATTTCTGTGGGATATGAGAAATAAAATCATTACACAGTATGGACCGACAGAGATCCTCTTTAACACAGAGAGTGCTTCTCTCCCTACATTTTTTCATGTTTGATATATTTTCCTTACTTGCACAGCAGGTTTAGGATTTTCTATTAGAAAAATCATATTTTTGTCATTAAAGCCTGAATCCTTGTAGGCTAGAAATAGAGAAATTTCATCTTGCAACTAGATAGAAATTAGCCATAGTTCTTTAATTTCAAAGACAATTAAAACTGCTAAAAAGGTGGGAACACACAATAATTAAAGTACTTCAAGAATCCAGCTCTAATAATGACGGGGTTTTTTTTTATTTGCTGTGGCTGATAATTAACATGTTTTAATTCAATCACAGAAATTGAGAAACCTGCAGGATTATTTTAACCAGTTAGACGAATCAAATTAAATTCTAAATTAGCTTCTTATACCGAGTAACTGCTTTTGACATTGACTCCACTAACTTCTAATTCAATTCTGGTAAGACTGTTTATAAATCTTGTTCAAACTAATGCGAACAATAAAAAGCAAATATTATATTTTAAATTGTGGACTTCTATTGATAGTAAGTACAAGTAGGTAACTGCTATATACCAATCCACAGGGTTTAAGAGGAAATCAAGAGGTGTACAAGAGACCCTATGGACATTCTAGCTGATCCACAGAGAAAAAAAAAAAAAAGCTAAATCAGTATACAAAGGCTGTGTAAAACCCAAAAGCTTTTCTATTTGAGGATCCCTGATCAAAACCTTTCAAAGTTTCCAAGCCCTGCTCGTAGGTGTATGAACACACACTCACAGACACACCAAACAAGCCTCACATTAAGGGTGTGATGAACTCTGCGTGTTGTCTGGAAGCCTGCGCCGAAATATCAATGACTAAACTCCCCAACGAGTCGGTAACTATCTCCTTCGCTCTGATTTTATCCTCAATAATTAATTTTCTCTCCCAACGACGACTTCAGCTTTATCGGTCGCTCGGCACCAGAATCTCAGCATTCCATTTAACCATAATCCCCCCGGATAAAGCGGCGGCCTAGGTGTGCTAATGCACAGGCATGAGTGCACGCAGGAACACGTGCACAAGCAGAGACTTTAACTTCATTCAAAGACACATAATGTTATAAACCAGGTACACAGATGTTCAAAGACAAGCAGTCATACAAAACGCCGGGCCATTTAGACACATCAAGCCTTTCTGATGGGAACGCTTGTTGTGTTTGTGTATTCAGAATGGGGACACACTGTTTACTGTCAGCTGTGTGACCCCTCAAACAGATCACAGATACAAGCTGGATTAGCACAGGAAAGCCTATAGCATGAATCCTGACCCTGTGAGCCTGGCATAGCAACAGCCACGTAACCAGGGCTTGGTCTTGTTGTATGGAAGGATGGTAGGGAATGGGAGTGGAGGAATACAGAGATGGGATGGATAGAGGGAGGGGAGGAGCTGAAGAAGGGTGACGTGCGGGTATGGATACACGCTGATGCTGAATTTCCGTTAGCCTGTGCTCGCTTTAAAAATATTCAACGGGTGAAAACAGGATCATGTCGATAAATTAACTTCCGCTTAAGACCGCATGAAAATCCACTGCCTATTGATCTCACCAGTGGAATATTCAGTTGTTTCAGACACAGGCTACATCTTAGCATGCAAGGGCTGTGAGAGCACTTTAGTCTTATTTAGCAATGCACCCAATGAACACATCCTTACATTAGAAAATGTGAGTAAAGAAGAGGCTAAATGATAAAATGGCCTAAATACTAATCAGTCTGATTCATCTAATAATTAAGACAAGCGCTAGCTACATGTTTTATTCAGTTATTTCAGCAGTCAGAGAAGATATACTTGCATTTCATCTGTTTTCAAGAGTTGGCATTTGCCTCCCATGATGGCTGCTTAAGTTGTTGTGTTAGTGTGTTCCACCAAAATCCTTGGTATTTAAAGGCCTATTAACTGGTAAGCTCTGGGATCCTAATGGGACTCCTAATTAGCACCTTATTGAAGGCAGGTGTGATGGAAAGGTCAACCAGTTAAGCTTACACGTGTCATAAACACTTTTTTGTTTAGAGAGTACTAGCGTCAATATATAGCAATGAAACATCACGTAACAGTGGGTGAACTCAGATTACAATAGCAGAGACACAAAAGGGCAAAGAAATCTGCTAAGTATTGAACAGATGAAGGGAAAGTGAGTGACGGAGATGGAAGGAGAAAGAGAGGAAGACGAGGGAAGGGCTCGACTGACTGAAATATGGAGAGTGCCAGCTAGGCCAGACCAGGCCCAGCTGGTCTCTGTCTGACGAGTGCCTTAATTAAGAGACATGAGGAGAAGCCTTGGAATGGCCACATACACACTGCCAGGAGCCTCTGGAGAGGAAACTGCTAAACAGGCACACTTGTGTGTCTGTGTGGTACACTGCCAAGGCTCTCTCACTCACACACACACACACACACACACACCCCTCTGGGACCTTGTGAAAAACACTGCCCAGCTATTATTAGGCAACCCTTTGCATACCGGAGCAAGTGTACTAACCCAAAATGTGCGTATTTGTGTGTTTGGGGTTCTCCCTCTTATCCTGTTGACTGTTAAACTGAACTTCTGATTCCAAAACAGCTCTCCCCTCAGCTAGTGCTGGTGCCCATGGAAGAAGTGGAGGGGCGGAAAAGGGGAACTAGTACGAGGCGAGGGGAGAGGAGAAGGGGTGATTTTGTGGATCCATGACTGACCCACTATCCGCCCCTCGTCCTCATCCCAAAAACTTATTAATATTAATACATAACCCTTCCCCTCCTCAACCCCCATCCCAAAAATATCACCACCCTAGGCTACCAGTTAATAAAGCCCTCTTGACAAGCCCTCCCAGCCCAAAAAAACCAAGGAAAGACAATAAGAGGAAAGTTCTCCAGCCAAATAAAAGAACAGAAATTAATACAGTCCCACGGGACCTCCCTCTATCCCACTGTCACCCCCCACAATAATTTGATTTCCTATTAAGTGATTGCTTAATTATAATGATTATTGGTAATTGTAATTGACATTTTTTTTCCCTCGGCTAGTCTCATCTCTGTCCCTTCCACTTTCTCTTCAGGTCTTCTTAAAAGGACAACACGGGTGGTGAAAATGCACAAGGGAGTGGGGGGGGGATCAGGGCAAACTGAATAGCAGTTGACAATATGACATTTAAAATACTGTTATACTCGCCACACTGGCCGCCAGAACATACAATGCGGGATTAAGGTGTCGAGGCTTGGAAGTTTTATTTAATCATACATGAGTGTGTTTCAGTGTGTGTGTGTGTGTGTGTGTGTGTGTGTGTGTGTGTGTGTGTGTGTGTGTGTGTGTGTGTGTGTGTTCATCTAGATATCTTATCCTGTAGCTTCAGGGCACAATGTCTGCTGCAGGTCTCCTTAGAAAAGACATTCTTGCTCTCAACGGGATATCCTGGTTAAATAAAGGTTAAAGAAGAAGACAGAGATTCTCTATTCTACCCCCCCCCCCCCCCCCCCCACCCA
>NC_060153.1:13241246-13359121 GCF_021292245.1 Micropterus dolomieu | reverse complement strand
CTATTCCCCCCCCCCCCCCCCCACACACACACACACACACACATTAAACTACAGTAGGGACCCTTAGGTCCCCGGTTTATTAACCCTTCCTCCAGGCTGCGGTTATTGAAAACGGCAGGTTGTATGTTTTTGCTATTAAAAAAAAAATCCAACACCATCATTCATTGTGACACAGTCAGTGGTGAATTTAACGTTTAAAATCAGAAAAAGAAACAGTGCCACAGAAACACCATACAGTGCTGAAAACTATCTCATTCAATGTCACATTCTTTCTCTATTCGGAACTAAAGACGGTGAAACTTCGTTCCAGTGGGCCAGGGCACGGTTATTGGGCTCACTTCAGGCGTGGTGAGGCTAACGCCGACTTGCACACACACACGCACACACTTTTGTCTTTAGATGCACACACCTTCACACTCCAACACACACAACATCCAACATCGCATCACACCTTCACTTTCACTCTAAAATGTTCTCTCAATTCCACAACACAAAATATCAAACTGTAACTATCATGGTTCATAATAAAATATCTTCACTCTAACCAATAACAAGAAACGTTCAGTCTAATTAAATCTTAAATCTAAAGGCCGTCGATCAACAGAAGGATCTTGGTTTCAACATGGCCGGCCTGTGGTGTGTGGGGGTGTCTGTAAGTTTAGTCAGAATGTTTTTTACTAGATTATATTTAAATGCTGCCCCTTACTCACGCTGAAGAACAAACAGCCGCATTAATACAAATGAGCACCTGCAGCCACAACCGCAGATGTCTGAGGGTGTTTTTTAGTCAAAGTTTCCAAGAAAAAAAATAGAGAAATTTTCATAGATTATTTTAACAAAGATGACTTTCAAACAGGATGGCTTGTCCCTTGCAGATGCAGATAAATGTGGTATAAATAAACTCCACATGTTATCACAAAAGACAAACATTCGGCAGAAGAAGAAGCTCACCTGAAATTAGATGTCTGCAGTAACTAACAGCAGGGTTAATAATCTGACAGTAATTCTGCCATATTCAAGTAGAAGTGGAAAAATGTTACATCCATAAAACATTATTTAAATTAAATTTCTATAATTATGTCAAAGCATAACATTCAACATAAAATTGTGGCTGCTCAAATTGCATCAACATAAAGCTTCAAACGAACGATTCAAATGTGGCCGACGTGTTACGGATCTGAAACGGCTCACAAGATAAACAGCTGTTTCGTTTTAAAACGGCACTGAGACCAGAGTTGTAGTTTTTGTACGGAGCCGCATCAGGTCAAGTGTTCTCTAAGATGGCTGGACTGTAAGAACTACACACAGACTGACAGACGACCCTTGATGTCAGGAAGTGCAGACAGACATCCAGCCGTGTTAGAGCCACTCTGAGATCTTAGCCTGGAGGCAAACCGGCCCTGACCGACAGCAACACCGTGGCCGATCCTTTTCAAGGCCTGTCTCATCCACTTTAGCTTACCCACTCTCATCTCTCTCTCCCTCTGTGTGATGCTGAGCCCCGCTGTCTGTCCAGCCAGATATCTCTGGACGTAAACTAAAGTGCTGCTTCACATTCCTGCTGATTTGATATGAATATCCACTGACTCCTTCCTGCACTTGTGTAAACAATTTTCCTCAATTCTTTAGGAAAACGCTGTGAAAACTAAAAAGGGCCAGGTTCTAAGGTAAAGGAAGGATTAAACAGAATTGACAGAATTGAGTTGACAGTGGATCTGCAGCAATGAAAAGAACAATGAAAAGTGAAATAAGACAAAAAGGTAAATTTATTGAAACCTTCTTCGTGTTTGTGCATATCTTTAGTGAAACAGTTCTTTAGGTGAGTGAAGGCAGGTTCACAGGAACAGTATGAGAGTCATCTTGCACTAAACATCATTCTCGCTGATGAGTATGTCCAAATATGTAAAATCACCTACTGATTCTAAACAACAAACATACATCTTTTCAATAAACAAATTATAATGTGGAGGCCAAATGTTTAATTTATTTTGACCAATACAAGAAGTCGACCCCAGAGAAAACTCAACGGACACGATAATGGACATGACCGCTTACTAAAGAGATTTTTCATATTACAAATAAACTGCCGTTTCATTTACCAGATTACAGTTGTCATTACATTTCAGAGGCCCGCTGGCATTGAATGATTGTTCAATCAAAAGCCTTTAAAAATGAAAGCGTCTGGCTTTCAACTGAATTTCTACGATTTTTTTTGCATGCGCTAATATTAGGCCAACACAGTAGTCTCATCTAATTTGCATATCCTCTGTAAAAACTGGATAATACAAGTCAAACTATGGCATAGCGATTTCATGGTGTGTGTGTGTGTGTGTGTGTGTGTGTGTGTGCCTGTTCAAACACACTGTGTGGTAGTGTGGGTGTGGCGTTACACCTCGTGTGGCACTGGGCAGCCAAGATAAGAGCTGATCCTATCCATGCCTCCCTTCTGCATCGCCCGCCCGCCCACCCACCCACCCACCCACACACCCACCCACACACACGTAACACACACCCAGTGTGGTACCCAACATGCCATTGTAATCTCATTTTACAATCCTAATACCCATAGCCACAAACACACAGAGAAGCCAACTAAATCCATATTTCACTCGCACAGTACACTGGCACATGAGTCAAGATAATACACACTTACATTATGTATGTAATATATGTTATACAAATATACGAAGGCCAACTGAGGTCTCAGTGTGCAAGAAGCTGCGGGATAAAGCTTCAGGCCCAAAGCAGCATCACTCATTCACACAAACATGAAGGTACAGAGGGGAAACACTCGCACTACTGCTTTAATACACAAATCTAAGACTATAAAACATTTCTTTTTTGCCTAGGCATTCTGAACAGTATGAAAAAAGAGTAAAGAACAATACAGTCGAGAGAAAATTATGCTTGAGGAGAGGAGAAGAGGGTAGAAGAGAAGAGCTTACCTTCCTCCTCTGTGAGATACAGAAAGCTAACCTTTGGGTACAATCACACAAACACACTCCCTTCTCTCTAATTCACCAAGACTTTCAATGAAGCGCACACACACACACACACACAGACACACTCTGATGTGATCGGCCACCCCGATAGCGAGCCAGAGCTGACTCTCTAAGCCTCAAACAAAGTTTTGTGTGCACTGACCAAGACCAAGGGGACAAAAAAAGGCGAAGGAGGGAGCTGAGGGAGCTGAGGGAGCTGAGGGGGGGGGGTCATTGGGCAACAGAAAAAGAAAAAAAAAAAAAAAAAACAGTGTGACCACTGACTGAAGTTTAACCACTTACGATTCAAGTTTAGCTTCAGCACACCCCGTCTACACCCCGGATTCATTCACTGGCATGTACACGCACACCTCTCCGGGTGGGAGAGTCACTGAGCAGGATTTTTGGGAAGCCCTACTTTCTCTCTCTTGTTCCATCTGGTTGCTGCTGCATGGCTGCCGGACAGGCAGACGGCCCTCGCTCATCCCCCTTTTCTCTACTATCTTTTCTCTTTTCCTTATCCGGTGTCCCTACAGATCCACCCACCAACAGTCTCCCCCTGTACAGCCAGGTGACAGATAGCTACTTGGCCTGTGTGTGCATGTGTGTCAATGTGTTTGACATATGTGTGGGAGTGAGAAAAGATTAGATTGTAAAAGTATGTGAACAAGTGACAACATGTAGAGGAGAGAGACAGAATGAGAAAGAGAGAAAGAGGATGAAAGGATTCAATTTCTGTGGGTGAAAGGGGGAGACTAGTGCGAGTGTAGTGAATGTGATTTGATGCTGATGCTGAGATGGGGTTTAGGCGTACAAATACTATTAGTCACTGTTGTGCAAACCTGTTACTCGAAGACACACAAATGTGAAGAAACAAGCTAGGCTCATAGGCTACAGGAGTCATCACACAACATGGCATATATAAACAGAAATCTATCTTTATATTTATCCAACAGCCCTGGGTTGTGGATGTGGCGGTTTCTGTAGTCATGAGAATTCAACCAGCCATATTTCAGTGACCTAAAACTGGCCCACTCTCTCAATTTCTTCGTGAAACAAATTCTCAGAAGAAGGAGAAAATTAGTCAGTGTACTTTCTTAAAGCATATTTAAACCTACACCAGCAAAGAGAACAAGAGGAGGAATAATAATTTTCATAGTATACTGGGGTTTTTTTGCAGTAAGCGCACATTGAATAAATGTAATTTAGTATTTTGTACTAAACTGAAATTATGCAATATGTAAGCTGACTGACACCTATCAAACAGTGATTTTGGAACACAACTATTATTTATTACTTTCATTAATGATTAATATGATGGTTATATTCTCATTCACTCTATTCTATTTTGTTTTGTTAAGAAAAAGTTTGGAAATAGTGAACAATTACTATATTCGGTTTCCCAGAGCTCAAGGTGATGTCTTCCAATGTTCAAGGTGATGTCTTCCAATGTTCGATCAATATTCCAGAACCTGAAGATATTCGGTTTACAATGATATAAAACAAAGAAAATCAGCAGATCCTCATATTTAAGGAGCTAAAACCTGCTTGGAGTTTCTGCTTGAGATGTAAATCAAAATATTTTTTTGACAATCAAAATATTCGGCAATTACTTTTCTGTCGAATCGACTAAACATTTCCGCTCCACTGCCAACCAACTTCACAAGCAGAAAGCAAAATGTTTGTCAAGGATTTAACAGTACTTATTTATTGTTTTCAGAGATCTCCTTCAAGTCGTCTCACCACCAGTTTTGGCAGTTGCGCATTCAATTCCCTTATGCAATGCATTATGGGAAAATAGTTAACTGCACTCAAGCATCTAATCAAGCATTTTCAGTATGCATACTGCTTTGAGTTTACCAAAAGGCCACAGCTAGCAGGGTTTCCCCAAGGAAATTGTTTAGCAGAGGTGGTAGCCACACAAATCTTCATGCACCTTATTAACTTAGTTAGCAGTCTAGACAGATACATATGAGTCATTATCTATCTATCTATCTATCTATCTATGATATTTTCTGTGTGAATAGCACCTCAGCTCTTTTGGTTAACAGTTAATGTTTTATTTCATGTCAGTTTATTTATTTTGGTGAAGTCAGCAGAGGTGGTCTATTTTTCAGGCAAGGTGGCCCTCTATAAAACACTGTGGGGGTTCCTACCTGGCGTTTTCTATATTTTTCATCAACAAATCACATGAAAAGCCTGAAACCAAGTGTTAGTTTGCCTCTCCATGCTTGCAACACCTGGACACAGTAGTTATGTTACTCAGACAGGAGTGAACTGTGCATTTCAGCTGTGGATTAATACACATTTGGTGTGCTTGTGCGTATTTGCAGCGGCAGGGCTGAATAACAAACTACAGTGCACATGTTCATTATAACGAACGGACATGTCAGTGCAACAGTGTGGCTCACTGATGTGTTTTAATAGTTTTTGGACAATAAAGTGACACATAGGAATAAGCTCATGCTTTGTCTTCAAAGGCAATACTTGCTTTGGGTATTTTCGTGGGATTCATGACAATAAGATAAATATATTTTGCCACTTTTCCAGTGTGAAGACACACTACATACTCAAATTAGCTCCCAGCTCAAGACTACTGAAGCTCGTCCCTCAAATTTCCTTGCCTTTTTTTTTCTTTTTTTTTTTAAACTAGACCCTCCCCCATTCCTCCCACTTTTAGACCCCTACCACACCACACCCATGACCCCCCATGTGCAGACATGAGGTCAAGCTCCAAAGATCACAGAGAGGAGCCAGACGAGAGAGAGAGAGACCTAAAATCCTCCTTTCCTCCCAAAACCAGGCCAAAACCTCAAGCCTTCCCACCAGCTCCAGACCCCCTCCTTTAGCCCAGTTGTGTGTAGAGGAGGCAGAGAGCACTCTTGCAGAAACATCAGCCCAGGGAAATTCAAATGAGGAAGAAACGGTGAGAGAGACACAGAGAGATGGAGAGTGGGAAAGAGAGAGAGCGCGCACAATAGTGAGAAAATAGGCTAAAAGAATGAGATGGGAGAGCGTTAGGTAGGAGGGAGAAGGCGGGGGTAGCAGGAGAAGAGCAGGAGAGGTTGCTGAGGCTGCAGGTTAAGATAATGTGTAGATCTGAAGAGATTTGCAGGGAACATTTTTATTCATTTTTTGATTACTCCCATCCCTCCCAAACTCCCCTCCCTCTCCCTCCTGCGTTGTTGTCTCTCAGTTTGTTTGTTTTTGGCATTAGTGTTATGACTGTTGGTATGCGTGCGTATGTACACATGCATGCTGATTAGAAGTGGAATATTTTATACAACACATTTATATAACACAAATATTCACACGTGCACGAGCCCTCACACACATATCAATTCGTAATGCACACAAACATACTTAAAGATGCATCAGAGAAGCGAGCGGCTGGGCAGACAGTGCCAAGAATGCTAAGAGCTTACAAATTCGTAAAACATGCAAACACAGATGCTGCATGTGTACATGCAAACGTGCCCGCACACAGACGCTCGCTGTGCCCGCTGCTTATCAATGTGCTGCAGGTAGGTTAAGTGTTCTGAATGAGCTGGACCACACAAAATTGCACTCACTGCTCCCATTCTCCTGGTCACGCACATTCAAATGTGCAAAAACATATCACAAAACGCTCGGAACAATGCACAATACACCCAGTACAAACAGTACACATGCGATAGATGAGGCCACACACACACACACACACACACACACACACACACACACACACGGACACACCTGCATTGCTGTCGGACCCTCCCTCCAGGTTGAGTGATATGGTCTGGTCTCCATCCTGGTTCCCTGGACCCAGGATCATCCAGTTCTCCAGACCATCCGAATCAGAAGAATCAAAGGAATCAGACGATTCAGATGCAGATTCAATCTCAGACTTTGATTCGGATTCCTCCGAGTCAGATTCTGAGCTGCTCGAGTCCACAGTCACCGGCACACTGAGACTCCTCTTCTGTTTCTGGGTTCTCTAGATGACCAAATAACCACCATATTGTAGATGTTAATTTCAGTGTCACCGTTATGCATCCCTTACTAAACTGATCAAACCACAACTAGCTATGAATTAAAGGTGAAAGAAAAATCAAGAAAACACTGCAAAGCCCTTCACTTTCTTTCTGAGAACCATGTTAGGCCTTCGTTTAACAATGATTTTCATTGTCGATTCATCTGTCGATTATTTTCTCAATTAATCGATTAGTTGTTTGAAAAATGTCTGTCAGTGTTTCCCCAATCCCAAGATGATGTCCTCAAATGTCTAGTTTTGTTTTGTTGATAACCCAAAGATATTCAGTTTACTGTCATAAGGGAGTAAAGAAACCAGATAAAAGTCACATTTAAGAAGCTGGAATCAGAGAATTTTGACATTTATGATCAATTATCAAAATAGTTGGTGATTAATTTAATAGTTGACATTTTCACCTCATTCCTTGTTTGCCATAAATTCAGTTCTAGTTAAACTTGTGGCTGATGTTTTGCTACAGTATAAAAGTCATTTACTAGCATTGCTATGCCCCACTGGTTGCCGCAAGCTCAACCCGCTCAGCAGCAATCAATCAGCTAGCTGAAACTGGCCACTGGACAGTAGCTTAACAAAATAGCAGTAAGCACTGTGCAATTCAGAGCAAAGCAAACACAAAATGGCCAAAGTGGGACTGTCAAGCTTTGGATTTCTCCACATGTTGAAGCTGTGTGCACTGAGGCTGTAGTAAGACAGTTAGAGTTGTATGTGAAGAATTTGGAGGGCGGTTTCTTCTTTTTAGCCTTTCCAAAAGCACAAGAGGAAAAGTGTAAGGGATGGATTAAACTGTGGGTTTATCTGCTCTAAAAGTAAGCTGCAATCGTTAGCATGTCTGGCTAGCTTCCTAGTCTACAGTAGAAACTTTCCCCAATGTTACTTCCAAGGCTACTTTATTACCCAACTACAATAGTTTGTGGGGTTGCAGTTACATTAAAAAAGCCCCTTTCAAAACTAGCACTGTGTAGCATTTACCCACTGTGTGGAAGACAGTTCGAGATGCACAAGAGTTTAAGTAACATTAACAGCTCTGTGATGCTTATTGGACTTGTACAAATTTACACTCAAATGATCCCAGCAATGCTACCTGACATAGCTTTATGTTTGCTAAACAGTCGCCTCACCATCTGCCCACATTGTTTTCACAATTAAAGTTGCAAGTGTTGCTGGTGTTTTGACCTCAGTAGTCATCATCCTAAAAGCCTTTTTTAATGTTAAAACTGCAAACATGTCGCCCATGTAAGCTAGAGCTAAGCTAAGCAGCCAAACAGGGTTACACATTAGGATGAAATAATCTTATCATATTTATTATACAATAATTAATTAGCTCTACTCTTTATTTCCATGTCATCTACATAGATCATCACCTGGTGAGGATTTAGAGTTCTTGCTTGAGACATGTAGCTTTAAGTCTCAGTCTTATACCCAGTATGTAACCATGAAGACCATATTTAAGACCCTTTAAAAGGATCCTCAAAGGTCTGCTGGAGACGGCTTTTTATAACCAACAAAGTGGTTAATGTTAACTAATTAGCTAGCAGCTGATAAAATTTGCCAGCGAAAATTATCCTTACAGATGATAAAATCGAAATGAGAAGCTGCTTTTATCTACTACTGTCTAAAACTCAGGGATTGCTTCCAAAATGTCTACAACTTTGGAGGAGTAAATCTGGACCCATTATTAATATAAAATCCAGATGTGCTGTGAGTGAATGCAAAGCTTGACAGGTGTAACAACAGTGACTAAGCGGGATGGGTCTTGGCGAGCAATCAGTTTCTTCTACACAAGTAGTCACATGCAGCATCTCTTCTTTGCTCTCTACCTGTTGGGCCGGGGTGGAAGTCTGCAGCCGCTGGAAGCCTTTACCCTTTAAGGCACAGACCCCTTCATCATCATCATCGGCAGTGTCATCCTCAGAGATGGAGATGACATCGGGGCTGGAGTCAATCACGATGACCTCCTCATAAAGCGATGACGACGATATCCGGACTTTCGGGTTACTTTTTCCCTTCTCCTGTTTATCTCGCTTCTCTTCCTTCTTCTTCTTCTTCTTCTTCAGGTGTTGCAGTAACTGGCTCAAACTGGGTGACACGGGCCTACTTTCACCAGTATTTTCCTGTTCTCTGTCAGCATCTGCAGTCTTCTCAGCCACCTCAAGCTGCTGGCTGTCCTGGCCCTTCGCCTCCTCTCCTGCGTCCTCCTGCTCCTCCATCTCCCCAACATTAGAAGAGTAGTGGAGCTGGCTATAGAGGTGGAACTCCAGCTCGCTGTTGGCCTCGGACCCCTCAGAGTCCTCAGAGTCGTCTTGGTAGATATCATCCTCCAACTCCTCCCGATCCTGGTATGTACAGTACATCACCCCAAAACACACTCACTACATACACACACACATGCACAGACCTTACCAACACTGACACCTGGGGAGATGGTGATTTCAGACGCGGAAGCCAACTGCAGGGACAAAAGCACACAAAAGCAATAAGAGTTATCATAGTCATTGCATTACATTTAATCATGCACACTTTGTTATTTTGAAGCCAACCATTTCCCAAAGCATAAAACATTCAAAGCTGCAGCTAATGATTATTTATTATTATTTGGTCTGTAAAAAGGACCAGAAGGTAGAGAGATATTCAGAGATCTTCAAGTGGTTTATTTTGTCCAATCAAACCCAAAGATAGTCAGTTTACTATCACATAAGACAAATCCTCACAACTGAGAAGCCGGAACTAAGTAACATTCAGCATTAATGCTTATAAAATGACTTAATGAATTGATCAACTTATCATTTTTGTACTTAACACATTTGTAAATTGATTTTGTCTTTAAACTATCCATTACATGCAAATACAGATATGTCAACTATTATCTACAGCACTGAAGGGTGAACACAGGCCAGCAGCAATTACAGGAGGAGTGCAGGCTTTAGTCTTGTTCTGAACTCCATAAAGGCTTGTTAACAAAGCTGAGAGAGAATGGATCTGCTGCTCTCAGATTTTTACCTGGTATCTGTTTTAGCGGAGCTCTGACACTAAGAATGATGCCAGATGAGTGACAAACTCCTGAACATGACATAATCCACGGCCCACTTTGAATGATTATGTTAGAAACTGTGAAATCATCTTCTTACTACACTCTGTAAAACACACACTGTGTTGCAAATCTTCCCAATCTGTCTAACACACTCACACTCTCTCTCTCTCTCTCTCTCTCTCTCTCTCTCTCTCTCTCTCACACACACACACACACACACAGAGAGGACAGAGAAGGGGCCCTGGCCCATTGCTCTGTCCAGTCCTGCGTGTCTATGCCATGATGGCTGGAGATGATTGGCTCCCAGACCGCACACACTGCAGAAACGCCACGCTACACGGTCACAAGCCGGCCGCCGGGGATTAAAGGGACAGAAAGAAGAGTCTTACTGGCTGCTGAGGGAGAGTGACAGTTTTGAAGTTTAGCAGTGCACAAACATGGACCTGACAAATGACTGACTGTGTTTTACAGTGGTGGAATGTAAAAACCCCATCTCAGTCATGGTCCGGCAGCACAGGTGCCTTCACTTAATCTGCCCAACTAAAGCCTTGCTCAGGACTGTGGAGGTATATGTTAATATACAGCTATATGGCTAATGTATGTTGTACTAATGACTTCTACATTTCCAAACACAGAGCCAACCAAGCCCATCACAAAGTTGAACTAAGGTGACCTGAGAGTCCACCAGAGCCGGCAGGAGATTGCACTGAAAGAAAAATAAATGCTTGAATTTGTCATTCAGGCTTCAACAGAAGTGAATGGTAAATGAATATTTGTAGGAAGGAAATGTAACATGACCGTACCTTACGACAAGCGAAAATGTCTGCTATAAAAAAATGGACCTCATGAAATTCACATCATCGCTCTACCTAACATCAACCCAAGCAGAGGTCTAATCAATCACTGTAACTAAAAACTGCGTGCACGCAGGACCTTTAGTATAATTCTGAGGTACTTTACTTGAGTTTTTCCAATTTATGCTTTTTATACTTCTATTCTACTACATTTCAGACAGAAAACTCAGCTATAGTTGCTTAAAAGATTAAGGTTTTGCATATGATTATCTACCCAAAAGTAAACGAGCTACAACATTAAAGAACTGCTTGCATATTTGTATCAATAATACTGATCCAATAATAACTGACAGCAGCCATTCAGCACAATGAGTGTTGGTAATTTTGAAAATTAAAGTGTATATTGTAAGTACTTCGATTTTGAATGCATTTTAATTGAAATGTATATGTATGCAAGTACATTTTTATAATGTAGTATTGCTTTTACTTGAGTTAAGGACCTGAAAACTGATATGTGTCTGTTGTGTGCACAGTGTTTTGTTTATGACAGAATTAACCTTAGTGTGTTTGTGTCACCCTTTCAACAGGGACTCTTTTAGGAGAAGTAACGTTAACGGGGTAAATACAGGAAACATTTACTCATTTCAAGTTGTTGGTTTGCGATGGTGTTGTTCATAGCAACACACACAAAGCAGAATGACAAGGAGAGATCCTGAGCAAACAGCCCACGACCTATTACACAACAACGACAAGCGACACAGCAGAAATCTCAGTTTTATAACATGCACTCTAACATTAAGCTTGGTTAGCGGCAGCCCCTGCTAGCTAAATGCTAACGAGCTAGCAGGTAGGCATAAGGCAGCTCTGTAGGAAGCTAACGTTACTGTTTTAAACTACTAACAGTTAGCAAACGCTTCAATAGCCTCATAATACAAGGACACTCGAAAACCTCTCGCTGAGCAGTATTTCTAGTTAACGATAGTTCCACTTCTCGACAGTCCCTGGTTAGCATTTGTCCCTCCTGTCTGTCCACGTGTTTACATGCAGCAGAGCAGCCGGTCGGATGTAAACAATGAAGCACTTCAGTCACAAACACGCATGAAAGAAGATAAATACATGGGAATAAACTCGCCCTACTTGACGCCATCACTGTTCGTATTCAATATGTAATGTCAGTAAGCATGAGCTCACCTTTATCCAACAAACCTGAAAGGTTGCGGATGTCGGAGTTGCTCTCCTGCTTCCAGACAGAGCGACATACTACTTCCGGGTTTGTCCAGGGGAGAAAAAAAAAAGTTGGTCGACCGTAACGTTTCACTGCGTCCTGCTAACGTAGCGCTCTGGGGATATTTTTGAAGTTGACCGATTGTGGCAACCACAAAGTGTCAGCTATGAATGCAAATATTGGATATTGTTTGATTAGAGTTTAAGTTGCAGAAAGTCAAGCACCAAAGCTTGAAAATCAGTCAGGGTATTACTGAGGGCATCAGTCCAAGTGCCCCCTTTCATCCACAGGCCTCATCCCAGCACAGACGGCCACCAGCAACAATTTATATAACATTTTAATTTATTTGGGATATTCCAGGGTTTTTTTCTTTGCAAAAACAAAACAAAACGACAACAATGATCTTTCTCCTTATTTTCCTTATTTTAGTTTTATGTCAGTCTGTTGTGGGGCTGGGTGATATAGCCAAAAATGTTATCACGCAAAAAAAAATTCATAGCATTCAATATTGATAATTATCAAGATAAATGTCAAATCATTATTTCTTTCAAGTTTGAAGACTTTTGCTTTTTTGCTCTTTTGATTTTTGCTCCTGAGTGAAAGTTGAAGACACCAGATGGTTAACTTATTCTTTATTATCAGAACATGACAAATGTAAAATGTAAGTCAAATGTAAAGTCAAATATGTAATAATATAATTACACAATATTCTATGTAAATAGTTATCACCTGACGTGTCTCCTGTGTCAATATATGAGGAATGTTTTTGATTCATTTTCTGTCCCCCTACGTTCACTCTCAGGGGACCCTTCTCTATAAACCGGGTCTCCCACCCTTGCCTCTTCCCTTTTGTTCTTCTTCATGGAAGAGGTAAGCTGCATCATAGCCACAGAAAGTTATGTGTTTTAACCCATTAGCTCAGACTTGTGTAGTATGCTAATATATTCCTGTGTCAATTAACTTGTGCAGTGGCTGAAGTTGTAAGATGAAAAATGACCGGAGGATTGTGTATTTACATCTGTTGTCAGAGAGAGAGAGAATAAACTGAGATTGCCTCCAAAGGTGTGTGCATCCACTTCATAACACAATGTACACAAAACTAGAAACCACTAGTTACACAAACACTTGCCAAACAGTGGATCACTTAACATATTTGAGGTACAACATTCAAAACAATTATGATAAAATCTTTTTTCAACAAACATGCATGAATAAAATTAAGTAAAATCTTTTTTCATTGCCATTACCTCAACAAAATAAATATCTTAATAGCTAATTTGTTCTGCATGATTCAAATTCATTAAATTTAAAAAAAATTTGAACATTTGTTATTTTGTTATTGAGGAAAATTATATTGCAATAATTATCATTATAGTTTTGTTGCCCAGCCCTAGTCTGTTGTATAAACATGTGTTTGTGCTAAGAAAATGAAAAGCTCCAGGACCTTAAAAATGTACTGCGTGTAACTGTCAGTTATGAAAGATAAGCTGCACTTCAAGGGACTCAAACCCCCAAACTTTAAGTCAATTTTTTAAGGTAGGGCTGTATTATATTCCTAATCTCTTAGCGTGCAAATTTATTGTGATCTCCATTTTGTAATTTTTGTTTTCTTAGTGTTTTGTTTGTTTTTGCTCGTAAGCTGAATAGTTTTAAATGTCTAAGTTCACCTCTAAAAATAATAATCACATGAAACCATTGGTTAAGGTCTAACAAAACAAAAAGAAATTCTTTTATAACTGAACTTAAAAATAACAGATGTGGCCAAGGGTTTGGGGATGCAGACCATGTGGTGAAGGCATCCCTGATTCAAGTCCAGCTGGGGTTCTTTGTTGCCTGTCAACCCCCATCTCTCTCTCCTCATATTTCATGTCAGCTCTCTATACTGCCACTCTCTGATAAAATGCCCAAAACACACTTAGAAAATAGGGGATCTGAATAACAGTGCCAGATGAACTGTACTATTATGTGAATTATTATCAGCTTATGGTTGCACATATTCGAAGCGCTCAGAGAATAACCTGAGACTACATTATTGCGCAACGTGTACTCTAATTGTAAAATGTCATTATTAAAGTTGATGTGGAATTGTAAACTGGTCATCATATCTCTTTTTGCAGACAAAAGATCCAGCAGGGCACTAAACTGTTTTTCACTACACAAACTATTGTCAGTCTGATGAATGCTAGGCCTTTTCACCTTTCTACATAACACACAAATATTAGCCATGAAATGTCAGGATATGTGCATGAGCATGCTGGGTGTGTATATGCATGTCTGAGTGACTAGTATGGACCTTCAGGCCTGTGTTATTATTATATGTTGATGGGAATGTAAATCTATATGTAAATGTAATTCAACAGACTGGCTATCGCCATCAGTCATATTTATAACACGCAGAATACAGCAAAATTATGCAATCCTGGCTCTCATGCAGGCTGTGTAACATTAACATCCATCTTTCCCACCCTTCCATATCATGAGAATAATTGTGAACTCTGTAAATCCAACTATAGGCGTCACCATCATAATGATACTGAGCAAATGGCGTTATGATAGAGAATCAGAGGGTGAATGCCATCTGATTCCAGAGGTTTCTCCATGCGTGTCAACACTGGAAAGGCCATCTCAGAGTTGGATTGTTTCCTTCCAAAGGTTAGTCTGCACCTCATGTCTTGACACTATCACCTCTTTTAGCTTATGTACACATCTGACATACACACACACACACACACACACACACACACACTTAATGTCCTGCATCTGTTTTGTTTTTGGGAAGTGCATATGGGGGCCCTCTGCCTCCTCTGCTCCCCATATCTCTCTAAATTGGATGCAGGTTCGGGATGCCTCACTGCCTCAGTGAAATTGTGATGTGGCTGCCTGATTTTGGGTTCCATGCATTTGACAGTATTTACTATTATTATTTTAAAAAAGGGTAGAGAAGACTGGCTGAATGGGTGCACCTGGTTCAGCGGTTCATCTCGGAGCATCCAGACCACTGGCGTGTTGAAGATGGATGGAGTGTCCTGGACGAGGATTTAAAGTCCCCCCATTTCCGATCACACATTCCAGTGGGATGGTTCTGCCTGATGAATGATCTTTATTGAGGAGAAGGAGTTAAAAGAAGCATGTCATTGCTCTCATTTGATGGTGTTTGTGTGTGCAAAGGTGGCACCAGCTGCTGCAGCCAACAACTTCGATGGAGTGGTTTATCAAAACAGGATAAACTGTCAGCCGCTCTGCTGTATTGGCAATATTCTGCAACCGATGGTCATTTGTGTACAAAAGTACTTGTTTAAAGACTAAAAATGGCTCAACTGTGTCCTTCACACTTGGATTCAGTCAGTGTGATAAAACACTCACTAGGGGATTTTACAGAAACTGCACTAAAATTCAAAATAACACATTTTTGAGGGGTAAATTCTCTTTTTGTGAAATGACAAAAGTACAATTAGTAAGTAAGTACAGCTGAAACAAATAGTCGATTAATCTATTAGTAGAGCAACAGAAAAACAGAAAAATGAATCGGCCAACATTTTGATGATCAATTAATCTTTTAAACTAAAATGAAAAAAATTAACCCGATTTTATTTTCTCAAATGTGAATATTTTGTGGGAGGTTTTAGTCTTCTATGATAGTGAACTAAGTATGTTGGGGTTTGGTCAGATAATATAAGACATTTTAAGATGTCTCTATGGGCTCTGGAAACGTGACAGCCATTTTTTTTTGCTATTTGCTGACACTCCATGGACCAAACAATTGATTAATCAAGAAAATAGTCGTAGATAATAGTTAGTTGCAGCCCTAGAAGTAATTTGTAAGGTGACTGAAAGACAAGTCTAGCACCTGCTCAGATGTAGACTCCAACCGTAACTGGTTGCATTAACTTGTTTCAGTTCTGTTTGAGTTTTGTTGAAAACATATCTGCTTCCTTTTCTGCTGTTGGTGCAGGCTTCCTTGTTACTGTATGTATGTAAATACAACCAGCCAGCCTGTATTGAAGCAGCCAGGCAGGAGGAATTCCCTCTAAAAAAAAAAAGCCTCGCCCTGGATCAGCGCTTCTGAACAAAAATGGCCCCCATGCATCGCCCACATGGGGCCCTCTGTGCTGGTGTCATTCGCAAACACCGGATGTACAGCGTTTGTGAACCTGAAGTCCTGTCACCAGTGTTTTTCTTTCACTGCATCACACAGACTCTGTCGTATCCCTTCAGTGAATGTTTGATCTTTTCAATTATATTAGCATAGGTGTTATATTTTCATTCATTAATGGATATCACAGCATCAAATCGCTTTGCAGGATAAGAAACGGATGGCGTATTAGAGAGATTCAGTGGATTCTTGAGTTAATATGCCAAGTAGAGCATGTAGTAATCAGTGGCAAAGCTCACATGCAGGAAGAAACAAATGATAAAACACAGCCGGAGGGGAATGATGACTTGTCACAGGGGCATAGCCTGAAATTCTGAGCCATGGAACCAAATTTTTTGGTTTCTCAGTCATATTGCCCTCAAACATGCCATGGTAAAATACACTGCAATTATATGGTCAGCGTCTTAAACCAGTGGTTCTCAACCTGAGGGTCAAGATCCCACATGGGGTCCCAACAAAAATCAGAGGAGTCACTAGTTAATAAATTTATTGGGAAGAAAAAAAACAACAACACAAAATTGTATTTTCTTTTTGTTGATTTTGCTTTTTTGTGAAATACTGCATCATTCAGGCCTCTAATATGCTTCCTATTAGAGTTGAGAGATATGGATAAAACATTCAGTCATTCTATATGTAATTTTACATCACAATATTTAAAACATACTGTGATTTAGTGCATTTTCTGGAAAAATCTATTAAGAAACTGTTTATGGATCGGGTTGAATTAGATATATGTTGTTATTCTGTCTAATCCACCAAATGACATACTCGACAAATCAAGGTACTTCATCAGATCAATGCAAAAACCATATCAAAATCCAATATTTCAAGTAAGTAGTTCTGCTCATTGATTTCTAACACTGCCCACAATGGCTTGACGGTTGAAAAGTTTATGTTGTCTGATGGTATACTATATCATCGCAGTGCCAAACCATCCTATAGATTTAACTCTTTGCTTGAACTGCTCTAATTTCATGATACACATTAAGGCCATGTCCCTCTGTGATGAGGGACCACAAGTAGCCTCATTTTAAGGGGTTGCATGCTAAAAAAAGAACCAGGTTGCCCTTGGACTTGATCTACTTTGTAGGTCCTTTTTCTGTGGTCAGTAGATTTTAGACTGGTGTTTAACATCTCTGTTGTTGACCCCTGCTGGGAGTGTCTGACAATCACACTCAAAATAAATGAATTGACACCCCCCCTCCCCAACACACACACACACACACACACACACACACACTCCAACAAAATTGTGTGCAGCTCTGTGATCAACAGTCAGTCAGTGCTTTCAGCAGGAAAAGACTAGAACAAGAGAACAAACCTGACAACACCTTTCAGACTGGACCAAGTGACTTGTGTCTATGGGGATTAAATTTGTGAACAGAAGCTACACACACACACACACACACACACGATGCCACAACACCTCTTTCTCAGCTGCAAGTATAAAACCACATTGACAGGAGCCTTGTCCGCTCTTGTCGAACAGTCACGCTGAAATGTTTACCTTTACATACAAATGGCCCGGTGTCATGTTGTGTCACATAATGTTTCATGGACAAATAATGTGTCCCATTTCTCAATCCGCCCTGCAGCCCTTAAGCCCCCTTCTAGCCTCGCCCAGGCACCATGGCTGCAAAAAAAAAAGGAACCTTGTGTCGCCACAGTGAAGTGCCACTCTGAATTAAATCCCAGGGATATAGAGGTAAGCTCAATCAGCACTGCGGCTGAGTGTTTTGGGGAAACACATGAGCACCAGAGGCAAGTTGTGTTAACTGTTTTAGTATAGGTTTCTCTGTCTTAGTGTACGGAGAAAAAGTTAGATCAAAAGTGGTATTAGGAAATACCCAAAGGAGCATTGGTCAAGCCATATATGAGCTGCTTCGAGTTAGGAGCAGTAAAACCTTGAGTTGGACCTTCTGGGTAGGTAAGTAAATAAGTTAGGAAGTAAAGATTTATTCATAAAGTGTGTTTCAAAACAAAATTTAAAAAGTGCTTCACAATACAGGTATAGCTAAGAATACGAAGTAGACAGGTTTACGGCAAACACAAAACAGAATTACAGGATTTACATCAAAAATAGAGTGAATCATCAGCTAAGAAAAGTGTGGAAATATAGTTTTTGCCATCTAACAGTAAAAGTTATTCTAAAACTATACCAAGGTTTAGAGTCAACGGCAAAGCAAATATGCAGGCCCCCTTCATTTTAAGCTGTAGAGACATTTGGGTAAAGGGGGAACCACATGTACTGTATATTATATAAAATAGATATAATAAATTAACATCAAAATGTGTTCCAAAATCAAGCTTTTACGTAAAAGTGCTACAAAATATGTAAATGTCATTGGCTCTGAGGTCAAATATTATATAAGAAAGGAAAAAAGACTGATGGACTATATCAGCTGTTTAAATACGTTTATGACTATGGTGGTGGAAAGTAACTAAGTAGCCTACAGATTTCTCAGGTACTGTACAGTTTTGAAGTACTTTTCCTTTGCTTCAGTATGTACATTTTCTGGAACTTCTACTCTTCAGAGGCCAATGTTGAAATTTCATCTGACAGCTGTAATTCCTTAGCAGGAAAGTTGGTTTACATACAAAGCCATATAGTCTAATAAAAAAAGAAACATTGTTGTAGATTAAACCTACAGTATAAGGTAAAAATTGGGTCCACTTTGAAGTGATGACAACATTAAATGCTGATTACATGTTAATGCATCAGGCCAATGATATAATGTCTATAATAATACATACATGTAATAATACAATAAATAAAACAACATTATGAAAGGGGTCACTCTTCATGAGTACCTTTATTTTTTACAAGTACATTTGTACATAGTTATGTAGTCTCACTGAAATTAAGAGTGAAGGCAGGACTTACTTGTAATGAAGTATTTTAACATTGTGTTATTGCCACTTTTAAGTAAAGTCTCTTAAGTAAAGGCTCTGGTTATTTCTTCCAAGACTGTTAGAGCTGCAAAAAACAAAACAAACAGACTTCATTAACACACTGAAATCTAAACACCTCAGACTCAGACCTTTAAACTGACTCTCCCTGTAGTTTAGCCTAAATTTGAACGGTCTGGTGAAAGCCAAGTCCCAGAGAGACACTGAGCATCCCCTCCTGTGTTTACGTGTTTACTTATTGTTCTAATCGTCCCTTTAGTTCTTCTTTCTCGCGCTTTAATGCGATTCTTTCCGGTTCCGCTCGGGCAGAGCGCGGGTCACCGATCCAACGACTCCCCCTTATATTAATTACAATAATTAGCACGGGGATGAAAAACAAACAAGTCATGATTAATATCGAAACTATGGCGAATTCTTTGAGGAGATCCTGTGGGTAAACCAAATGTGGAGCGACACCTCTCTGAGGCTGCAGGGGACAAATGAAAGGATATTTGAAATACTATTCAGGGCATAAAATAATACAACATTAAAAACACATATAATGATAACAGAATTATGTTAATACATTGCTAAAGGGGTATTTATATTTTAGGGGTAAAGTATTTGACACAGTATAAATAGCCTATAAGTCGGCCTAGAATCTCTCAAAATGGGCAAATACTGTAAAAATAAAAAATATTTTGTTGAATATATTTAAAACATATAGCCTACAATATAACATTCACTGATTTATTTTTTTGTATCTCCTTTAAATAATAATAAATAGAATAACAATAATTATATGCACTGTCCATAATTGATATGAGTTTTATTAAAAGCCTTTCATACAACTATAAATTTCTACATTTCTTGTTTTGTTTTTTATGTAAAAACAAACTTTGTCCAGTATTTACATTTACACCACAGTGAAAATGGAACATCAGGTTAAGCTCAATTAAAATAGGCCTTATAAGTCTTTTTACCCTGACATGTCAATTTTATACACTAGATATTTAATTTTGAATGTCTTTTTTCTCTCCCTGTTCCTCGTTGGCAAAATAACGTAAATTAAAAAAAAAAAGTAGAATGTAATAATTTGGTTTCTTCCAAAAGCTCAATAGCAGATAATTGTACTGTCTTTTCTGCGAGCTCACACGTTTAGGAAATGCACTGAATAATCCGCTGCCATGGCCATGCATACAGATTCAACTTCTGGGCCTATAAAAAGATAAGGATGAGGCAAGTCTGCCGAGGATTCAAGATCTTTTCCCCCTGAAGGCAAGAGAGCAGAGACCTAGTTTAGGCTGTAACTCCGTGGTCTATACAGAACTCTATGAGTCTGTATACCATACTCAATATTTCAGCTGTCTAAAAAGTGACAACAGCAGGTTAAATGTAATAAATATGAGTGTATTTTGTAGCAGGTAGATTTTAAACGAGTAACTTTCCATTTGTGTAGTACTGTACATTTCACCCATTATGCTAACAAGAATCTGTTCTATACATTGTCAACCCCCCCTCCGCATAATAGTCAATAATTGATTAATTGATTCTGTTTTCCGCCTGAAGGTCAGAGCTGGACCTCCTTTTTTTGTTTCCCACCATCACATAGAAACATTGGGGTAGTATTTATGGTTTGATGTCGTGGGCGCGAGCCGAAGGTCAGGGTCGTAGTGTTGCAGCGCGAGGCGACAAGCAGAGCAAAATGGGTTGCTGTCTCGCGCTTTGTTCCGCACTCAATTGTCTCGCGATGCGCGTGAACCCTGAGACCTGCGGCTGTCTGGAAGACACAGAGAAGAAACGGAAGGAGGGAGAAGTTTGACTCCGAATAGAGAGACACCGCAACTGTTGAAACAAACTCTTTTAATCCTTAATTTCTCTCTTTCGCAGTTTTTGGTCAAGCCCGGTCATAATTTGTGGTGAAATGTTTCACGTTTCCTCCCCCCTGTGCTTCAGTGACAGACTGAGGTGAAGGAAAGTGGCCTTCCTCTCAACCCTCCGTTTTGCCTCTGCGGTAGCCTACATTACAGCTCATTTGTCTTGTCCTTTTCACACATTTTCACCTGGTGTGTTCTGCTTGCCTCACGACAGAAAAACAAAGATATTTTTGGTTTATTATCCCCCTACTTCCGGATCAGGCTCTAGCTGAAATGTAGCTGAACGCACTCATGCCTGAGTATTATAATTTCTCCCCCAAAGAGAGACTTCTGCTGTTCATATAGGCTACTCTCAGTTTTTGTCTTTAACTGGGAAATATTCACTTCTTAAGTTTTTGACACCTTATCTTGGGTTGTTGTTTATGTTTGTGTGTGAGAGCGTCTGCAACAAGTATTGTTTTGGTAAAATAAATAGATAGTTTAGTTAATTAAAGTGTGGACATAGATAGGAAACATGGAAAAGAGTGGACATTTTATTGTTTTATTAAGGGGCTTACCTTACTTGTTTTTTGTTTGTTTTTTTTGCATATGCTAACAATAACCCGAAAAAGGGGGCCCTGCTTAGGCTACATAGTGCAGATGGCTATAACTGAGTGGAGTAAAACCCTCTCAGTTGGTCTAAAATTACTGTAAAACCTTCTCCTAAGTGGATGTCTGCTTTAGTAAAACGGAAGAGCCAAAGTGAGCACACATGTTCTTGAAATCTTGAATGTCTTTGTTTCCGCCAGAGAATAAAGTTCTCGATGAGAACTAAAGAAAGCGGCGAGTATCAGTATGAGTGGAAATTTCAGTTGGCAAATTAATATTTAAATGAAATGTTACTCTTTCACAGGTGTGTGTCTGCGAACAATCTGAGCTGAGGACCGGAACTATTCGTTTTGTAACAAACACTCTGCACACAGTGCACGCCGGGAAGACTGCACCTTCGAACAGCAGATAGGTGAAGCTGAAGTTGTAGCTCTGTGTATTGCACCTGCTCCACCGTCTTTCAGTCCGTGCGTAATGCGTAAAGAGCGCCGTGCGTAACAGGTGTAAACTGGCAGAGGAGGAGGGAAGTTTGGAGAAACTCTCACAAACGCTCTTTTGGAAGTTACTGAAAGGACACTGGACATAAATGCACTTAAGGACCAACTTTCTTTCATTTATAAGAGAATCAAAACACAGCAAAACCTGCACTGGCATTACGCACATAATTTAATCTTACCTGCCTACAAAGCTATCTTGGGTCCCAGAGGAAATGAATCTAACATAAAAGAGGGGAAGAGTAAGAGAGAGAGAGAAGGGGAGAGTGGGGCGGGGGCGGGAAAGTTTAGTAAAGTGGAACTTGGTAACAGATGCGAGTGAGGGGGGCGCGGCCCTGCAGGGAAGAGTAGAGGAGGTTGTATGTTTGTGTGTACATGGCCGCCCGCGCGTGTTGCTACGTGCACGCGGGCGTGTGCGCGCATCGCATTTGTGTGTGCAAGCTCGTGCGGGAAAAGGACAGGACATGAGTGCACATTGAGAGAGCGGCTCTTTTACTCGGCGTGATCATTTCACGCTTCCCCCCGAAGCCTTTTTTCCACCTAAAGCGTTTAGTTGCAGCTGACTGAGCACTTGCAGGGAGTGCAATAGGGAGCGGAAGGGTCGAATTATTTCAACCTACAACTCGCCCCAAAACTACTGTAGGGCGAAAGAAGAAAAAAACAGAGAGGGAGAGAAGAAAACAGTGCCAGAGGGTGAGGGTGAGCGAGAGAGGGAGAGAGAGGAAGAGAGGGAGAGGGGGACACTGGAAAAAGTTTTTGTTCTTTTCCTTTTTTTTCCCTCCCTTCATCGCCTCCCCCTGTTCTACCCGGGTAACATGGACCAGGGGCCCAAGAGTCCTGCACTGCGGCTGGGGAGAGCAGGTAGGGTCGAGCTTAATTTCACTTTTATGAGGAACTTTTTAACCATTGAAAGACGTTAGCGGTGTTGTTTTTCAGTTTGAATATTTATTTTTTATGATAAATTTTACATCCAAGTTAAGAAGCTTTAAAATGCCTCTTTTTAAAACTTTTGTAAGGTGGCCTTATCTGAACTATTACAAAGTTGTCTGGAGTAGTCCTTTATGACGAAAAATAGAAAAACCTGGAACATGACTTCTTTTGAACACTAATCAAAATGTTTTATCTCAACTTTGTGACTTTTGTAGAACAGTGACAGAGTCCGGAGGATTAGCTCATATTCACTACAATCACTGGAAACTTTTTTTCTGTCTTTAAAAAAATGTGTCTGGAGACCTTTGCAGTTTAGGAATACATTAATTGTTTTTGCTTGTTCAAAGTCTGATTTTGATGTCAGTAAGGACTTCTAATCATTATTTGTCTTAATTCACAACAAATGTGGCTGAACTTGTTGGTTTGGGTTGGTGCCACATTCTGTGTCAGGTCAGCTCCACGTGTTGGTGTGATCACCTGAGAGTGGCACACTGATACCTTAATTAGTCCTAAGATAAAAATAAACGTAGATGTGTGCAAAGATTCTGGTGGAGTGCGTGTTTGTGTGGCACGCGGGGACACACAATTACGCAAAAACAAATGTGTTCACATAGGCTATTTGTTAAATGCAGCTCAAACTACTTTTTTTTTAAAAATTGTTTGATGACAGTGACCATGTGAGGAGAATGAATGCAGTGAAAGCTCTGAGATTCTTGTTTGTGTTTTGTTTGTTTTAGTTGCAGGCCAAAATAACTCTCCAATGGAGTCTGGGCTGGACTCTTCCCAGCGTGTCTCCATCACTTTATTCAACAGGTTTTGCTCATATAGGCCTATTCATAAAACAGCGGGATCTGGTACAGCAATGGATCAGGCCATCGACCTTGTTATGGCACCCAATGGATATCACATCATTTCATATTGCTGTCCGCTGTGTCTGCATTGATAAAACGTCGTTTGTCATTAAGAAATGGTGGGCAGGCAATCATATCTAAAAGAGCAGTGTGTTTCGTGGCGAAAAAGATCCACTTTAATGACGCCCCTGGTTGCCTTGTTACTAAGAATATGGTAGGCTAATGCATGTGTAGTAGATGCTAAGGACACGTATGAAGCAACGTTTTTATTGGGGTGCAAACTGCAGTTACTATTGTTTTTCATATTCATTATCTCAATATTTTGAGGTAGTTTGTGCCCGGCCTTCTATGGAAATTTGTCATCAGTGAATGCCAATGGTCTGTGAGACAAATAATGCCTCCTTTGCAGTCTTTTGAGAAGTGGGTCTTACCCCTGATAAACAGTGAAAGCAATGGGATTTGTAACAACTGGATAATAACCTTTTAACCACTGAGGAAATCAGAGTTTAAAGGAGGCCCTCCCATGTTGGCATGTAAAGTCTTTAGGGCCCCGGGCCTATACCTACGGCCTCTCAATTTCCTCTCACTTTAAAATACGTGCTTGGGGTACAAAGGAGAGTCTGTGACAATAAACGCGGATCTAATGAGACCCCCTCTCTTCCCGCCCTGTACGTTGACCGTGCGTAAAAGTGCGTAGGCCGGTTCTTTCCAATAAGCGGGGCCGCCGTTTCAGTCACTGTCTGACGACAAATGAGCACTGAGGCTAATAAAATTATTATTTTACTAATGCGAAAAAATGGACTTAGAGGTCACTTGTCTGTTTGGCTCTCATAGAAATCTTGTATCCTTGACCCTCCTGTGATTTCAATATGTGCTGTGATAGAGAGAGAGAGAGAGAGAGAGAGAGAGACGTGGAGGGTTGAGGAGAGAAAGACGGGAGGGATGAGTGAAAGAAAGAGAGAGATGACCTCACTCGGCATAGCCTAGTTTCGCTTTGACCTCAAGTGCCCCATCATAAAACAGGACATGGTCTGATATCACGGCCAACAGGGCCTTGTACTCCATCTGACAGATGACAGACTGATCTTTACTTGCATCATCATCGAGCCAAATGATTACAGATAGGTCCTGATCAGGCCCGTGAGTGGGAGAAGCAGCGGGTGTGATTTACGTGCTCGGTACACAGTCGAGTTCCACTTCGGGAAGTCCAAGACGCTTCTCTCTCCAGTCCATATATTTTATTTATTAGTTATGACTTTTATATTTTCTGAGCAAATGAAAACTTAAGAAAAGATACGGGAGCTTTCTCATTATGTTTACAGTCAGCGGGCGTGTAATAAACGAGCTGGTGGAGTTAACATGCGCTATTAATTTTTCATTGCTTTTTCGTATCGAGGCTCGGGCGCAAAAAAGCAAAACAGCCGAACCTTTCATGGTGGATGGAGGGAAGGGGAAGGAAAGAAAGAGGGAACACTTAAACAACAGCATTGCTACCAATTTGCCTCCAAATGATTATCACAACTCAACCACATTCTTACTAATGTTTAAAAAAGTATACACACCCTCTCCCTCCCCCTCCTCCCGTCGTACCATTTCCAAGGTAATGAAATATGGTAATGGATTTGGACCCCCGGATTAAAGTCGTCCTACCCTGATGGAAGTTTTCTCCAAATTTTCAACCCTAAAGCAACAACAATTTGTATACATGATTGATTGTGTTTGGATTTTTTAATTGCTTATGTATTTAATTTGCAAATCGGAGAGACAAGGGCGACGGCTGCAATTGACTTGTGTGTGGGGAGAAAAGCGTTCGTGTCTATATCTCAATAAATGAAAACAGACTGGCTGCAGATGGAAGAACGAGCACTATGAACTCGAAAAAATATGCACGTTATGTACGCAAAATAGAATGTCTTTATGCTTTTTTCTTTAGGGTCCCTGTTTGGAGATCTCAAGAGCCAAATACTCTCCTCTCTCAATGCAAAAATATTTATTTATTTATCTGTAAAAGGAAAGAAATAAAAAAAAATGTGAAGTTAAGTTGTGTATTGTAACATGAATATTAAAATATAGCCAAAAGAAACAGATTTCTCACTTTGCAAAGTATTTTCTCGCTGCAGTGTCTCTCACAGACATTGTCTATATTCGCTGGCCTAAATTGCAGGCCCATATCTTTGGCGCACTATCCAAATCTAAACATCTAAGTTAATTTCTTATCTGCATTCTGGTTTATTTGGGTTTGTTAAAATTAACGTGTTTTGCTGTCTCACAGCTTTGTATGAGGCCCTTCTTCATGAATACTCAGTAAAGACATGTGAAATATGAATGAGGATTAGTGTGAATGTTTCGGGGTGTACTTCACTGTCAGTAGATTAAAGAGCAGAGACCTGGAATCAATGAAGATTCTTGACACCATATTTAGTTTTGAAGATCTGGGTTAGAGAAATAGATTATTGAACTGCCAAACCCACAGATACAGCAATCCCATGTTGTGTAGTAACATGCTTCCATGTAGGCCTGGATGCTTACATCTTGGGGTCAGCTTAGGGCCCCATTGGACTGAGAAGAAGACTCTTAAGTTCAAGTGTGTTGGTAGTAAAGTTCCTGTATGTCTTGTAGTTGCGCGTGTGTATATCTGTGTGCACGCGCGTGTGGCTACGGGCATGCTACCCAAGGCTGGACGCCCCCTCGTGGTTCATCCTGTAAACAGACCCACCAAAAAGAAACCTCCAACAGAGAGCAAAAACCTAAAGGCTTCTACTTTCTGAAATGATTTTAAACAGAAAACAATGGCTGAAATAAGACGAATTTATTTGTTTTTAATGTTGGTAACCTGATTGTGTGAGCGCACTCCAGTTTACTGCTTACTTTTTCAGCAATTAAATAAACTCGATAATACCACGCATTGACCTTTTGAGGATCAGATGCATTGCCTTGAGCCAAGTCATTAGAGGGTAAACCTTAAAACTATAGCCTATAAGGTGTGCATTGTTACTGTTGTTCTTTAGTGTGTCAATGTTATTACCAGCTTCTGAAATTAATTGTGCTTTAATGATATAGTTATATAGGCATGGCCTGATCATTATGTGTGGCTCTAAATGTGTCTAAACTAAGGGTTGTGTGTGCAGTATAAACACTGTGGAGCTGAAAATGATTAAATGTCTAGAAACAGGAAGAAGGGAAATAACACTTTTTAATTTGGCTCATGCTTTAGGCTATTTGTGTGGTTAATATTACAGGGGCGAGGCTTAGATATGCCCTCTCAAATCAGGTGGGACGAACACGTAATGAATCCCTCTCTCATTCAGATTGAGAGTGTAAATGCGGAGTTCGCCAATTGCATTTCATTAAAAAAAACGACATCCGTTTGGATCCGCAATCAATGGGACTGGGAATGCATGTGGGAATGCATGTTTCATACGCTTTCTCTCAATTCTCCCCAAGCTAACGATTTATAACATTGTGTTGAAGGGGGAAATTATGCAGGGCAAATTGTTTTCATAACATTTGACAGCTCTCACTCCTGTAGGCCTACAAAGATGGCTCGGGTAATAGAAAGCTTCATGTTTTTGAGGGAAATTTGAACTTTAGTGTGTTCCCTCTAATGCGGTGGGCCTATAAAATCTGCCTTTTGTGTGTGTATGTATTCTTTCTTACCTGTTTTTCCTGCCTGAAAGATGGACAATTACTGTTTGAGTTCCAGAGCAGTCCCTTATTTATAAAGCCTTGCTGCAACTAAGCCTCATTTTTTAGTAATACTCAATTAATTAGCCATTTAATATTGACATGAATAAATTGAGCGCAAATGGGTATAAAGGCATTAAGTTTTTTACTTCGTTAATTGAAATTAAACATACGATCACCTACTCCCCGAGCCGTGCGTCGCTTCGCCGAGCCTCCCTATTGGTGGACGGACAATATATGCGGGGCGTTATTGGCCTGCGGGATTCTCTCCAGCCAATCAGCGTGCTCCCCCGCCCAGCTCTGTCTTGGGTAGGTGGTGACGTGGAGGCAGCGCTCGCGTTGTGATTGGCTGGATCCGTTGTGAGTGACGGGCAGCTGGCCGGCGCGTGTAGGTTAGGGTTCCAGGGGGTTGGGAGCGCGGGCGCTGTCCGCACGAGAGCAGGTCCTGAAACGCGGCGTGCGCCACCGTGGACGCTGGGCGCAGGCAGCTTTTCTCTGTATAGTGAAAGTAGCCTGTGTTATGTCCATGTTTGCATCACAATCTGTGGCATTTTCTGGCGTGAGCGCGGAGAAAAACTACCGTTTGAATTTGGACAGGACTGGTTCATTTTTCCAGCGCGAAGAAATGCGTCTTCAAACTCACACATAAACCGGGAGTCCAATAGCTCCGTTTGTGCAGTGAGTCCTGGTCAACATAGAGAGGACAAGAGGTAGTAGAGTGACCAAGAGTTGCCTCTCGTTCATACTAACAGGATAACAACTCTCACTTCAGCCTCAGCAGCTTTTACCTAAACCAGAAAGTACTGTTCTTTGTATTTTCTTTCTTGTCCATTTTTTTTTTGGCACGGTGGATATGAGACTTCAAGATGTGAGCACTCATCCGCTCTCACTCGCCTTACTGATGGGAGATTACCAAGTGTTAATGTGAAAGCAACTGCCGAGGACGATTTCTGACAAGAATAATGTGCAGCAAATAACCTGGAAGAAAAATTAACCGTGGATCTGTAAATCATATTTTTTTATTTTTCGAACTGGGTTTTATTTATTTTATTTTTGTATTTTGAAATATTTTAACAGACTGAAAGGAGAAAGTTCAGCCCCCATCGGCTGAGTCTCAGTTCAAGGGTCACGGTCAGCGGACCGAGAAGGAGAGAAAGGGAGGGAGGCTACTTTGTTTGCTCTCCATATATTTTTCTTTTTGCGAAAGTTTGAATCTGTTTTCCTTGGACTGAGGCGACTCGGTGTAGACGAGCAACTGAAGGAATGAGCACCATTGCTGTCGTTTCCCTCCTCTGGTTTTGGAGACGCCAAAACAGACCCGGTGTGGTGTCCCGTCCCCATGAGGAGGGAGCCCGTCTCTGATTCATATTTTTAACGACATTTCTTTCTTTCCTTCCACCTGAAAACCTCCAATTTTCTATATTTTTAAAACTCTTTTTTATTAGTTCGAGTCAACGTATAGCCTGTGTCACTTTGTCAACCAATTAAAAGAAACCCTTTTTTAATTAATTAAGCAAAAAAAAAAAAGAATCCTGTCTTTGAAGGGAACTGGGACCCCTTTTCATTTACTGGAGGTCACGGTCTGTCAGTAGAGTGTCCGTCTAAAGCGGCAGGCGTCCGGTGGCATTTTTAAGACCCCTCATTTCGTATCAGGGCCCTCCAGTCCTACCGCACCGATGGAGATTCACTGTAAGCACGACCCCTTTGCTGCAATGCACAGTAAGTTTGAACATTTATAATTCCCCCCCATCTGCATGATCCCATCTGCCTTGAACTGAAAGCACCCCACATCACCAACTCTGTGTGCATATGCAATTATGACAGCCGAGTAGCAGCATTTTCAGCTGCACCACACACTGCAAAAAGCATCCTTGCTCCTTACGTCTATTTATCCATATTTATTTTTATAAAATTTGTTCTTACTGAAAGGACATCAAATGTCTCCAACAATGCTGGAATAGTAAAAGCGTTTGCACTTCGCTAATGGTAACCAGTTTTCCCAAATAAGGTTTTGATGTTAAATTGATCTGCCTTAATATGATCTTTAAAAAACAATTTCAAAACTGCCTGGCTGAAACTTTGGAAGTGAATTATCTCTTCCTACCGTGGCACATATTTTTCTTTCTTTTCTTTTTTTTTAAGAGAAGAAAGTTTAGTGGGTTGCGTCTTTTATGTTTGTGAATTTGTTTGTCTTGCTGTCTTGTCTCGGGCGATATTTTATCAAACTGAAAGTGACTCAATTGGGCACGGGACTGAGGTGATTTATTTTAAAATTATAAAATGCACTGTAATCGTATGCAAGCCTACATTATAGGAGTAGCTTTTTGCTGGTGCCTTGTGTGAGTCTGTTTGCTGTGCTTTGCCCTTTGAAGAGAAGAGAAAGTGCAGGGGTCAGAGAGAGAGAGAGAGAGAGAGAGAGAGAGAGAGAGAGAGAGAGAGAGAGAGAGAGAGAGAGAGAGAGAGAGATCAGGGTAACAAAGCATGACTAAAAGCTGAACTTGATCCACAAACAGTGACTGTGTTTCTGCGCATAACCAGGTTAGACAGACACACACTGCACTTTACACACACAGGTGCAAATGGGAGAGCTGCTCAGGTCTTAGAATAATAACAAGGTGAGACTCTGTTAAGCCCCTGCAGGGAAATTCTCTTTTCACTGCCCAGCAGGTCACACAGGTCCAGCCTCACAGCAGCAGGCCCAGTGTCTTGCTCAAGGACACTACAGCAGCGCAAGGCGCTGGCTAGGCTACATGAGTGAGGAGGGGGGCACAACTTGTTCACTCAGTCGTGACATGGCGGGCCCTGCTTTGTTTCTGCAGCTTATTTTCCTCCCCAAATACTAGCTACCTCCCTTCGCGTGGAACTGATTGTATAACAAGTGAAATACCCTGAAATAACTATTGGAAAAACAAGACTTATAACCTATACATTTTTCCACAACCTTTCAGTCTTTGAGCACTAAACACCCACAGAGCTTTAAAGGAAAATCACGAAACAATACAACAATCGAATATATATGTATCTTATAGCCTTACTATAATAACTAAATTCCCACATTTAATATATGAAATTCATATCATATTTTCAGTTATAATCAACAAATATTGACTGTAGTGGAGGCCCAAATAATAGGTAATTATTTAATTCAGAACTTCAAGTCCACTTTCAACAAGCTTAATGAAAATGTGATTTTAACAGAGTCCCATATTCGGTGGCTCTGTTGTAATATTTTGCCTCTGCGCTTAAAATCTGAATAAAACGTCCTGCAGGCATTTCAGCGTTTAATAGATTATGCATTATATTTCTTATTGTGGTTTAGTCCCGGAGAGAACTCGTGGCATGTGACCGACAGAGGTTCCCACGGTGCGTTATCCGGCGGGATTAAAACAGCTGCACACACACACACACACACACACACACACACACACACACACACACACACACACACACACACCAAAACTAGAACGAATCACGTTTCCTCTTCCCCGCCGTTTCAACCAAAGCCAATGATCCGCGGTGCTGACGGTAACAGCGGAGCTAAAGTTATATATGTCAAAGCTAGGAGACGCTTTAAAACGATTACACCTAAAAAATGTCAAAGGCAGACAGAGAGAGAGAGAGAGAGAGAGAGAAAGAGAGAGGGAGAGAGAGGGAGAGAGAGAGAGAGAGTTTGGATGTATGGACTGTGACCCGTGGAAATGTTGAAAGAGTGTGGATGTGGGCTGTGTGACTCACACAGTTTTTCACAAGAGATTATTTGTAGCACACGGGCTATAATAGGCTTCTGAGTTTAAAGTAAGTTTTTTGTTTTACTTTTTATAAAACAAATGTAGGCCTAATTATCAAAACCTGGGCACTTTGTGTGTATGTTTTTGGTTTGTGCTCACGCTAAAAACTGACAGCTGTTTCCAAGCAGGCTATTTTTTTTTGATTGAACATCCCATTCGATATATCCGTTTTGGATGTGACAGTCTTGTCTCATGTTGACAACAAAAATAGGCTAAAGACAAAAATCACATTTTATATCATTCCTAAACACCTCTTGGCTGGTAACCGTAACATTGGAGCATATTTTGTACCTTATAGGCAACTATATATTGCTGTGATGTTTTAAAAATCTATACCAGGTAATTGTGATGATAATGAGCTGAATTTCATAATCACGCATTGTAATGGTAATGGTGGCATGCTGAATACTAAGTAGGCGAAGCCTACCTTGGTGATCGACTTATGAGTTAGCCAAAAGAAAAGGCAAAAAACAAAAAACAACAAAAAAAAAACGGTGGAGAAACAGTCCCTAAAACCACGTTTTCAACATGAAAAAATACATTAATCTTGATTGAATCAAACTTTTCCCCGACAACTGTGCAATGAAAAAACGAAAGTAAAGAAATTGTAATTATGGGTTGAAGAAGGTTTAATGAATTCATTTTTTGCGCTGACGTAGAAGTCTTTTAAATCAAATTATACTTTTTCTTATGGGATCTTTAATCTAACATAAATATTTATAAATCTAACCGTTTAATAACAAGATCCACTGAGTCACATTCCGACAAAAAAACATTAATTAGACCTATTCCACCTTTCTTGAGAAAGAATACCACTATAGGCTTCGTCCAAAACGCCAGCCTGGCACATCTCACAGATCTATTCACTGTTTGCTCAAGGAAATTTGCTTCATCTGTATTCTCGCGGGCAACTTTCCAAACAGGTTTTCAGCCTGAAGTAATTTCTAGTTCCCCCCTTTTTTCTTTCAAGAGAAGCGAGAGAGAGAGAGAACCGGTGGCGTTTTGTTGTGATTTCTCTTTTGCTTTATTTTTGAGTCGTCAGGCCGTGACGAGGCAGATGAGAGATGAGAGAGAGACAGGAGGAGGAGAGAGAGGTAGAGAGACATAGAGGAATGTAGCGGGAAGAGAGAGACAGAGAGTCTAATGGACCTTATTTTCTGGATGGGGGAGCTCGAATATATTCTGCTTTATCTCTGTATTTTTTTTCTCCCGGAAACAGTGAATCAATCAAACATTTAAGTAGGTGCTGGCTGGGCTCCTAAGTCAGCTCCTATAAAAAGTAAATAAATAAAATACAACAGGGGATGCATAATGACCCCTGCTCCCCTGGCTGTCTCTGTCCCTCTCTGATTCCCTGACTCCAGGATGAAAATGAAGCTACTGCCTCTGCCAACAGTTTCACTCCCTCTGGAGACATAGGTTCAGCTTTCATAGAAAGACCTTTAAAAGCCAAGACCCCTAATTTGGGCAAATCTTTGTATCTAATTTGCACCCAAAACATCCTAGAGCTGGCCAATGTTGAATGTTGAATTTCTGGGATCAAGTGGTTAATTTGTTTGGTCAGTGTGATGAATTACTGGACCTCTGTCACTAAACTTACACAGTTGAAAAGGATCATCAGTGCTCAATTCTTCTGTAAGGTGACATGTTTCCAAATTCATTTTTTAAGGCAACTGTCCACAAGAAAGAGATTAGATCCTTTCCAAAATGCAAGGTTGTAAAGGTCCGTGTTGTAATGGTAAAAACTGCAAGATCAAATTTAGTTTTTCTGTAGGCCATTCTGTTCGCCATTTCTCCCAATAATGCTTTATATTAAATGTGTAAAAGCATGGCATAGGGTATTTAAACTTATATCACTTATTCTGAGAATTTTGCTACAGTGGCCGATAAACAAATGCCTTTCTAGAATGCGTAAGTTATTGCGTTCGTCCTTATCAGTATTTATAGGCTTGGAAAATAAATTTCAAACACATAATCCCCACAACCTACCCCAAGAATGGTGAGAGTCTGAACGCCTAACGCCAACAGTAAATACACAGATAAGTGAATAAATAGTTATCAGGAGGTTTTTGTAGGTCACAAGTCATTCCTCTCCATCTCTTTACAAAGCAAGGCGTATTTCATGCCCTGGCCCAGATAGGAATGGTGAAAGGAACCATTTCATTTACTCTTATCTGAGCGAGAGGGAGAGGGAGAGCGAGAGAGAGGGAGCGTCCTCTCTGCAGATACCTGTGGAGGACGCAGCACAGTATAGGCTTCTACAAACGACCCTGCAAAAACTGTGCTTTTGTTCAGCGAAAGGTTTCAGGACACAATAATAAAGAGGGGAGGAGTGAATAATGTCTTTACCCAACTATACAAAATGTTCACAGAGAGCGAGAGAGTGCGTGTGAGGGGCCATGTAGGTCAGCAGGCTCATTCCTGCTTTGAGGAATATCTGAAAATGTGTGTGTGTGTGTTCTCTCTGCGTCTCAGTACCTAGTATGACTTTACGGTCATACACACAAAAAATAACAACAACAGTAGGGTTCAAGAGCACGCAGGTGGGCTAGGCTTAAGATGCTGACCACTAACTGCAAAATCCAACAGTTCAAGTCCAGCTGGGGACCTTTACTTCATAAGCATAACATGTCTCAAAATGTGCTAAGAAAGGACAAAAAAAGAGTGGGCAGTGGCAAATTGGAGTGGTTCCAAGTATCTCCAACAAATCGAGCATCTAATATAAATAAAATTGACTTGACTCTCAGCCCTGCACTGAGAACAGAGAGTGCAGAGTAGCCCCTGCTTACATCAAAAACCACCTGCAGCCTCACACATGGAAGCCAACAAATCATCATTGCATGTGCGACAGCGATGACAACATTCTTGCAGATCCATATTTCATATTATTTCAGACAGACTTCCTAGATGTTTGCCCAAATTATTACTATTATTTTATTTATTGATTTATTTATTTTTACAAATGACATAACTAGAGATGACATGAAGTGAGCATCTATGTAATCAGAGATTGAGATTGAGAGTCCAGCCTCTGAGTCCTGTATTCAGCTTTTGAAGAGCTGCGGCTGCTTTTTCCATTGCTACCAAATAATCTGTGAGCCAGTTCACCAAGATCTATCAGACTTTCGCAATTCCCAATAAATGATCCTCTTAATTTAGAGACGACTGTGTGTCACATGTGATATCATTGCGTTGCTGCCCATCAGACATACTAAGGGCATGAAGAAATGAAATGAAAGATGTCTACGTCTTTCAAACTCCATGTGCACAGTTTATAAAGAAAGGTTGTCCCACCACAGCCATGCCAACACAAACCAGAAAAAATGAAAACCCATATTCTTAAATTCAGTGGATTGCTCCTTTAATTACAGGTTTGATTATAAGTAACAACCGCTTCGGACAGAGCTGATGTGACTTTATTGTCTTTAAATTTCATGTCAGTTGTTACATTTCATGCCATTCAGACTTTGAACCCTTATTGAGCCCAGCTTTCATGGACAATGCATGAATGCCACTCTGTCTATATATTGCTAGCTTTTGTAAAGAAGCGATTGCTTTTCAAATTGCACTGTCTGCAGCAGGCATCTGCATAATGAGGCCTCTTCTGTCTCAAAAAATAAAGCTGAGTGACCATCCACATCAGCCGTGTGGGTATTTGTTTAACTCCACAGAATGAGACTGTCTCTACATTTCTGTATTTATGCTCCATGTGTGGATCTATTTATGTTTGAGGCTGTGTGTGTTTGTGTGTTTCTTTATTTTATGCTATTGGAGGAAAGAAGAGGACAGGGGGGACAGATTCGGGGGACAGGTTCAGGGGACAGCTTTGTGTTTAAGGGGGTATCCCTGCTGGGGTAATGTGTTTAAAATCTATTACCCCCACAGCTAGGATTAGTGTGTAAGAGTGTATGCGTGTGTGTTTGTGTGTTTCCCCTAAAGACGTAATCACTATGGTAATACAAAAGCCAGTGGATTATGTGGTAGAAAAAAACTGGTTGATTTACGCTCTGCCTTTGGTAGGATATATACATATACAGTACATATGCACAGTATTGGGGAGAGAGAGGATTGCCCAAATTGTTCTCCTTTTCACTTTCTCCCTCCTACAGACAGTTTCCCAGTACTGCTGACTATATGAGCTCATGCAGGGGTTAGCAATGTCATCTCAAAGCGAGAAGCGCCTGCCTGAGCTCTGACCTGGCTTGGCCGACTGGAGACTTTCAGTAGAGAGTTTCTAGAGGTGTGAATGCGTTTGTCTGACTAAGTGCTTGCACTCCGTTACTCACCTGTCCAGGATCTACCCTGCCTCTCCTCCGGTGCATGCTGGCATTAGAGCTAAGACAATTAGTCAGATAAGCAGCAATTAGTTTGACAACTGATTAAACGAAAAATGAACGAAAAACTGAAAATCTTTGCAAAACATGTCAAGACATTGTTCATCATTTTCTGATTTCTATGAACTAGATGGATGCTAACTGTATCCCTATAACCTGCTTGTTTATACTTAGCTCCAGTTGACACCCATTTTCTACTTATTGTCCCAGCTTCTTTGCCTCTGCTGTTTAAATCTTTCGTTTGTCAGATGAATAAACATGCAGCTATGATTGTCTTATGGTTACAGTAATGAAAGAACAAAGGATTAAAACAGTTCAGCTTTTTCTATTCCAGTCTATTCTCATGTATACAAGTCTTATTCTCTTCTTATACTTTGATCCCTCAGGGGGAATATTAGTGGTATCTTTCAGTAAGGGGCCAGGGCAAGGCCTTGGTCAATAATTAATTGAAATCCCTTCATTTACTTAAGATCTTAGCTTACTCTGCCCTGGGTGAAAATGGACAAAGTTTGCACTTTGGAATAGTCCAACTGTTACTATTATGCTGAGCCAGATAAATCAGTGGCAGGAGAGAAATCAGATATATTTGAGATTATTCAGCTCTGCTGAAGTTAATATTTCTCAACCGAACCTCAGAAACAAACACAATATGGAGTTGTTGTTTTGTTTAAAGCCTTGGTGAGCAATTGTCAGTTGACTTTTTTCTTTGCATAACTGGATGATAGAAATCCATGAGGGTGAGAACAGGCGGCATTTAAGCAAATAAGATAAAATATGGGTGCTTTAATCCAGACTGGAATGTAACTACTGGATCCTGATGAATGACCAGTGATGTTGAAATGTGTAAACATTACTGATAAATGGCTGTCTGAACAGCCTTTTCAACAAGGCATTCTGACTCCAACTGCTTCAATGGCTCAGCAGTCAGCAACGGAAGACTGCAGTTGCACTGAGCGGCTCTTCTGTGCAAATGTGGATTTTGGTGCAAGTGAGGTCCACCCCTGAAAACTTCACGTCAGTCTGTCTTTTTCAAATATGATTTTATTTAATCTTGAATGAGATAATTTGAGTTTGACAGAAGAATCATGAGCAAGAGTTACCTCCCATTTGTCACATTCTTGTAACTTTCCAATTTTCTGTCTTTTAAAAAATGTAATTAGAAGAAAGACCAGACCTTGGACACTAATGATGGAGTAATTAATAGGTTTTTATAATTGAATTTGTTGATTACTGTGTACTTTTTATTTGTTGCACATGTAGCTAAAGCCTTCTTAAACCTTCATTTGGTCCCTCATATTTGAATAAGTTTATCTTTGATTCATTTCATTGCCTGTAACCAAAATAAATTTGTCAGAGGCTTATTCCTCTCTCTCCTTCTCTCTCTCTCTCTCTCATCCTTGACCTTCTGTTGATTCGTTTCTCTCCTTTGTAGGACATGGTGGGGTGAACCAGCTTGGAGGTGTGTTTGTAAACGGCAGGCCCCTCCCAGATGTTGTGCGGCAGCGAATAGTAGAACTCGCCCACCAAGGGGTTCGGCCCTGCGACATCTCACGCCAGCTACGAGTCAGCCACGGATGTGTCAGCAAAATACTGGGCAGGTAAAAGGCACACAAACAACTACAACCATATGGTGACAGTTCTGAAAAGCATCAACACCCTTTTTACACACACAACAGTGTGCCAACAGACTGGGAGGCTGTGCGACCTGTGAGGCCTCGGACAGTTGGCTAAGGTGAATAAAGATGTTGGGTTCAGACAGTCATGACAGTTCTTTTTACGCATTGGAATGGAAACAGGAGAGCTAATAATATCTGGTTCATTTTTGGGTCATTCTGGTTAGTTAGTTTTTTTATCATCAGGAGATAAAAAAGGAGGAGAAATTAACACACAAAGGCCGATTCAGTGTTGTCTAAGCGTGTGAAGCTCCTTTAAGTTCACCCTGACTCGTTTAGTGCCCATTGTGTCATTTCTTCAATTCCCCCAAGATGCACAAGATGCATTTTCAGCGCTGTCTGCCGTCATCTTTGCTTGCCTCTTATTTCTCTATCTCTTGTTTCTCTCACTCTGTTCTCTGGTCTCTCTTTTTTTTGTGGCTTTTAACCTCCCTCTCCCTCTCCCTGCTCTGTATCCTGTATTTCTCGTCCAACCCCTCTCAATATTTCCCTGTCTCTCCTCACCCCCTTTTCTCTCTTTCCCTCTCTCTCTTTGCCTTTTCAAAGCTAAATTCAAGAGCAAATCCCTGCTCGCACCGTCCCCCAGAGAAGAAAGGTAGACAAAAGGGAAAAGATTCATCACTTTTTGGAATTAGCATCAAAATGAAAGTGGCACCATATTTCTGCACCCCCTCCAAAAAAAGAAGACAGAGGGAGATGGAGAATAGGAGAAAGACAAGAACAAGGAATACAATCAAAAGCGAAAAGGCGTGTTAAAGAAGAAGGGTGCAGGAAAAAGAAAAAAAATGAGAGAAAGAGAGACCATTTGAGGGGACGGAGGGGAAGGATTAGCTACAGCGACCCTCAGCTATATCAAGAAATGTGTTGCTCATTGTTCTCCCTTGCCTCCCTTTCTCTCTCTCTCTTTCTGTCTTCCTCTCTCCTCCCTCTCTCTCTCTCTCCTCTCTCTCTCCCCTGTCCTGGCCGTTCAACTCACTGAAGCGTTACCGTGAGGGGGGAGGAGAGGGGATCGAGGGATGGAAGGAGGGAGGGAGGGTTGTTTTATCCTCTTCTCTCTGTCTCTCTGGTGCCAACAGAACAAAAACACCAACTCTACCACGCTGTATGTGTGTGTGTGTGTGTGTGTGTGTGTGTGTGTGTGTGTTGGCGCATCGTTGTGCGGATATCAATAACCATGCTCGTTTATTCACCAATGATTCAGCTGTGAATAATTTAAATAGTTTTCCATTTGGAAATAGATTGTTTTTCCTTTTAGCTGTGTTTATACTCCAGCTGTGAATAGTCAAAATGTGCAACACACGCACACACACACACACACACACACACACACACTGACACATACACACACACTGACACATACACACACTCAAAAACAAAGACAAGGAAACGCACATTTACAGGAACACACATCTTCACGGAAGGGATTACTCCACCATACAGCGGTGGAGGGAGAGAGAGAGACAGAGAGAGCAGCAGGTTTAAGACTGACTGACAGCTTGCATCCACACACAGCATCCCCCTTTTCTGCAAGCTGTGTAGCACATTTGCTGTCCTCCCACCCCCTTACCCCAATGCCCCTTCTGCATGCAAATACATTCATGAAATAGCCATGGTGGACACGAAACGCCTGAATCCATGAGTGTGTGTGTATCAGTGCCACCCTTGTCTTACCGCTGTGTCACAATGTGAAATTACCAAAGAAAACTACAGCCAGCAGCACTCATGTCAGAGATCCTTCAAATTTTTGGCATTACATTCAGTCATTTAGCTGATACTATTATCCACATTTTGTTCTAACGACTGCGAAGTTTCTGTATTACCTGAAATTAATCCGCGAACTTCAACTGAGAGGAATGAAGAGGCCAGGTCAGTTTCACACGTAGTGAGTCCAGGGAACCTTAACCTACTGATGGGTTTTTGTGGTCATCGTTTGTTTTCCATTGTTATGAAGGTAATATTTTAATATCATTACGATAGTTGTTTTCTCTGTGTCTGTTGGTCATTTCATTACGGGTTGTTGTAAAGTACCTATAGTAGAGGGTTTTACCAACTTGTCTGGCTAAATAAAGGCTTTGAATATGACTTATTCCCTTGCTCTGGCTCACTTTAAGGAAGTTTACTCCAACTGAGGTTGGAGGTCTCTTTTGTGACACCTAATCAGCAGCATAAAATGTAACAGACAAACACAAAAAAACTGTAAAAGCCAAAAAGAAACTAAAACTGAGAAAAATACCAATGAAGTCCTTCACCATATAATTTACAATTGTCTTAAATTTAACAGTTATCATTTTCTTTAATTCATTCAGAGTTATTGGTTGCTGTAATTATGTCTCCTGTGCATACTGACCATTGTGTTTCCTTGCAAATGTAAGAGATGGGCGATACAATCCACAGTCCTTGTACCATGCAAAAGCACATAATTATGTTATTATTATGATATAGTTATGTTCAACAGAAGCTAATATGAGAATTCTGCAGTCTGAGGTGGACAAATTATGTGGATATCTTCCATAGTTATAGTCTTTTTAGTGCAAAATTCTCTCTTTATGTTTCCCTGCTAAACTGCAGTGGAAGTATATGCACATACACAGAGGCAGTTTCAGCAGAACCATTGATTTGACCATTGATGCGACTCATATGAGCTTCAGCTGAATTTAAGCATGCATTTATGCACAGGAGAAGGACTGTGCATAACATTAATAACTTCACTTGGTCAGAAAGGACAGTAAGAACATAAAAGGCCCACAATTACTCTTTTAATTTTCATGGGCAAGTGAATGTTGTTTTAAAACAGACTTGAAAAAGATGTGAACCTACCTATCCTGTAATAAACGAGACACAGGACAGGAGGATCATCTTTTACCAAGATCAGGTGCATGGCGGAGGAGGGCAAGGGACAGGCCAGAGGGACGTGAAGTGTTTTTGAAGAGAGGCAGAGAGAAATCCTGACCGCAGTGGGAAGGTCATTCCTCCACTGAAGATCCAGGAGGGGAAAGAGCTGAGTCTGAGCGGAACAATGTCCAAATCCCCACAAGGGGGTTTGAACTAAAGGGCCAGTAGATCAACAGAGAGGTGGTTTTTTTTTGTAAACTAATTCTTTGAAGTCTACTTGGTAACCTCTGTGTTCAGCAGTAAAGCAGATGTTCCATTTTTCAGCCTTCAGAGGTAAAGATGGAGAGATGATCAAACAACAAAAAGGCATCTCTGGTGTCAATAATACGTCATTTAAAGGAGAAGGCTGGTGATATTCTTGTTTTCTTCAATTCCAAAAGACCAAAAGCTGTTTTTAGGAAATGACATAGCTTAAAAAAATAGAATCCTGTATTTATGAGCCATTTTTAAAGATTTACATTTTCCGTAGGAACCAATGGGTTTGGAACTGAGAACCACAAACACATTGGTTGTGAATAAAAAAAGTATCACATAGCGCCAGCCTTGTCCTCTAAAAATATTTTGCACCAATGTCAGATCAATCACGTGATTTAACTGCTTAGCCTCATCATACTTACATGTTTTGTTGTTTTATTATTATCCCATTTTGGATCTTTTAAATTTAAAATATTACTCATTAACACACTACATTATAAACGCCCTGTGGGACTGGGAGCAATAAACTGAAAATAAGTTGAATGCAAACATTTAACCTTCCAGCAGCTTTAATCAAGACTTCTTCTAGAAACACTACAACCTTCTTGTCTTTGCGTCTCATGACCAACACGAGATTCTTCTATGCTTTGATTGGCAGGTACTATGAAACGGGCAGTATCCGCCCCGGGGTAATCGGGGGATCCAAACCAAAGGTTGCTACTCCCAAAGTGGTCGACAAGATCGCCGATTACAAACGCCAAAACCCCACCATGTTTGCCTGGGAGATCCGGGACAGGCTCCTGGCCGAGAGAGTGTGTGACAACGACAGTGTCCCCAGTGTCAGCTCCATCAACAGGTACTAACTGTCTGTTTAATCTGCGTGTGTGAATGTGTGTGTGTGTGTTTGAGTATCAACTTATAGCAACAGGTATTGAGTGTAGGTAGAGCAGAGAGAAATATAATACTATGTGTTTTATGTGTGTGTGTGTGTGTGTGTGTGTGTGTATGTGTGTGTGTGTGTGTGTGTGTGTGTCCGGGAGTGGAAAGGAGAATGGCAAAGAGGCCCCGGTCTCCATATGTATGAAGTGGCTGCAGCTCAGTGGTTCAACACGATGGTACAATGACAACCCTTTCCCCTGAGCATAGAGGCAGAAAGAGAGGGAGGGATAGTGAAATAAGAGAGAGAAGGAGTGAGCAAAAGAGGCAGACAAAAGAGAAGGAAGGTGTGCGAGAATAAGGAAAGAAACAGACACAAAAGGAAAGGGAAGAAAGGGAAAGGAAAGGAAAGGAAAGAAGAAGACAGGAGAGGAGAGGAAAAGGGGAGGAAAGGAAAATAAAGAGGAAGAAAAGGCTTGCATGAGCAGCCAAGCAGGAAGTGTGAGGCCCCTCTGCCATGTCAGCCTGCCTCAGCCACTTCACACGCACATGCACACACACACACACACACACACACACACACACAGTTTTGCTCCCACGATGGTCATGTTCTCTCTGTCACTCAGAATCCTCTCTCTCTCTCTCTCACACACACACACACACACACACACACACAAACGACCACTTCACACACACTAATATCTCCTCTCTCCCCCTGCAGGATCATTCGGACAAAGGTTCAGCAGCCGCCCGGCCAAACGGGCTCAGTGTCGGCTCACAACTTAGGTAGGTCACTGCTATAAATTCCTGTTTCCAACTGTCAAAGCAAATTTTACAGCAGAGATGTTTTTTGTGCGAGTCTCTCAGGAGTGGAGCCCGCGTGCCGTGTGTACAGAACAATGAAACCCATTGAAATTCTGACCCTTCGTTTACAGAGAACAAATACGGTGTCCAAATTAAGTTCTTAGCTTCAATGCTTGAATTTAAGTTAAGATGTCCCGAAATGAAGAGTCCAAAATTATTGTTAGTGGGATGTAGGTGTCTGTTTTGTCCATTTTGTGCTTAATAACAATATTTGGAGGGTTTGTGTGTTCATAATTTCTTTGTGAACTGTCGCAAAGAAAAAAGTCAGTGAGGAAACATTCATGCCAGAAGACGCTGCAGTATAACAGTAATGGATTCAGAAACAGTTTTTCTGTTGTAACCTTTTTTTCCCTCCCAAACGGGGATCTGAAACAACTTAATGCCCACAAAACAGTTATTATAGGCACTGAAAAGTCCGCCCTTATTAATTATTTATTATTTGGTGGTCATTTGATTAATCAAACATTTGCTTGGGAATATGCACCACTGAAACACACAATCCACTGAAATGATTTGGGCATTAAAGAAGGTCCTGAATTATTACTGTCATCTGTACCTGTCTTCTATGGCGTCAAAATCTACATGGTTCTTATTTCCTAAATGAGTTTTTGTTCAACCAAATTATCACAAACCATTATGTGTTACATAGCCTACATGTCTGCCCCTTAGTTCATTCGGCCATGTTTCCTTTACAGTGGATTGCAAAGAGTAAATAAAAAAAAGGTAGTCTTACATCTGATTTGGACTTCTGGATGAGCGAAATCATTATTCTTGATAATTTTTATCTGAATCTGTAAACAATAAGGTTCCTATTGGGTGTTCCTCATTATTATGTTTATAAATTTACATTTTGAACTGAATAAACAAACAAAAAAGACCCTTCAGTTTAACAAGGTTTGGCTGTTTATTTGTAGTTTTTAAGGATGTTATAGACAGAAACAGCATATCTATTACAGCTATGAGTGAAACATTATTTTTTATTCGATTTCTCAGAGTACAAATATAAATGAGGGCCCGTCTCCCTCTCCCGCTCCCTCTCTTCCTCCCTTTGCCCTGCAGTGGATTGTGTTTCGGTGTCTCTCATATCTTCATAATCGCACATTGTCTATTAATCTAAATTAATTTCACACACACTGCTCCCTGACTCCTGCCTTTTACACACACACACACACACACACACACACACACACACACACATGCGTACACACCTAGATGTGCCCAGAAACACACACACACACACACACACACACACACACACACACATTGCACTCTTACAGATTACACAGATAAATGGGTCCCACTCCCAGGCGGAAAATTGAACATTTGGATTTGCAGAATAAAAGCGTTACGTTCTGATAAAAAAAAGAGTGAAAAGAAAGAGAAAGGAAAATCAGATAATTGAAGTGCTAAATCAAGAGATGGGAAAAGGAGGGATATGCATTCATTATACTCTCCTTGTTGTTAGCGAAGTAGTAACGGCTGGAAGGGACCTTGATCGTCTGGTTTATCATTTTTTTTATTCCCTTTTTGGTCTTGTCTTTCTGTGTTTGGGGGTCTGCTGGGAGAGAGGATTAGGATGTCTGTCTCCACACCTTTCTGTCCCTCCTGGGATGCCATACTGTCACTCAACCCCCACGTCCGCTTACAGGGGCACAGATAAGGGACCAAGGAATGAGTGACTGTATGTTTCAGTGTGTGCGTGTGTTTGTGTGTGTGTCAGGAGGTTGCAGAATGTGTGTGTGTGTGTGTGTGTGTGTGTGTCACTAAAGCGGTGACAAGTATGCCACTGTATCGCCCAGCAAGGAACTTGTCTCCTCCAGGGGGAAGATTAGAGGGAGAAACATCCTGTCCTTTATGCCCCACCCCCAAGCTTCAGTTTGGCCTGTTTGACTGAGTAAAGTTTCAGAAGCATCTACGTTGAGTTTAAGGACAGAGAAATGGGATTTGTACCTTCCATTGCAAAGGTGTCATAAATAATTGAATCAAGACATGTGAGTGCTGCCCGAGTAAAACTAAAAAGAAATGCTGGTGATAGAAGTAGTACTGGACATATTAAACCAGAGTTTTTGACTATGACGCAACATTACACATGCAGAAACATGCGTCACAGCTCACTTTGTGTGGGTTCTGGTTACGCACGACATTTCCACCGGGTCCTTTTATTAGAGTTCTTTTACTGGTATTTCAGGTCATAGAATGTTCTCATATATGTTGATAAATTGAGCTAAGGTATTTGTATGATAAGGAACAACAGCTATAAGGTGCTGTGTGAGCCAGTTTCGAGCCTCTGTCATGCAGTGTGATTTTATTTGTCTGTTTAACATCATGTAATTCTTTTTTTTGAAATAGTACATATGAAGAACACAATAGTGTTTTTGGGCTCCTGTAAAGGTGACTGTTGTATGTATATGAGCCCAAAAAAAGGTGCTTTACAGTAGTAGTAGTCTTTTTATGAAAAATCCAACATTAATATTATTGTTATCTAACAAGTCTGACCCAGTTTATTGGGGCTGCAATACTATTAGTTACAGTCTGGTTTAATTTTCGAGAATTATACTGACTCATAATTGATTATGTGTGCAGGGTACTCTTTAAATATTTTGCTTTCACTGAGATAAATGTAATGTAAGGTGGAAAAAATAATGGCAGCCAAGGTTTCATTCAAATTCAAATCATTCAAATTCCTTAAACCCTAATCAACCCTACTGAGTGTTAAGACGTCCAAACAGATCTCTTTTCAATTCTGAATGTTTCTCTAAGGGCTGCTGAAAACACTCTAATCACAAGCAAGAATATATATGATTATTCTTCTGCCTTACTTGTTTTGTGATTTGTCATGTGGTCTGTCTGCAGCGACGTCCGTGGCTGCCACACAAGTGTCAGCAGTGACCAGTGACTCAGCCGGCTCCTCGTACTCCATCAGTGGCATTCTGGGTATCAGCTCAGCTGCTGACGTGGGCAAGAGGAAGAGGGACGAAGGTGAGCGAAAGAATGTGTGTGTGTGTGTGTGTGTGTGAGCTTTAGTGTATCTGTTGACCTATGTCACTGTATTTCTGTGGTAGTAACGGCACATATACAAAAACACATCATATACATAAACACATTATGTGCTGATGGACAGCCTCAGGACCCCCTTCTTACCCTTCCAGCATAGAAAGCCCAGATGGAGAGAACTCAATGACAGATGTGTATGCATGTGCAAGATGGGAGTTATAAACCAAACATCTTCATTCGGAAAGCTCTATTTGTTTACTAACAGTGCTTCACTGGAGAGCTACCTGAGAAGTCAGTTTATGCATGCACTATTGATCACATATGCTGTCATACTGGATCAGTGTTGAATACATGTTAACAGAGGCGTGAGGTCTGTGTGTGTGTATGTGCTCACATAAGGGGGTTCTCACATGTATTGTATGTATATGCTTGTGTGTGTGCATACACATGTGCATGTTTGTGAGTGTGTATGTGGCGGTGTCAGTGGCATTAAAAAGCCATCACACAGACAGTCTCCTGCGGTAAATGAGACAGGACCAGATGTCGGAACGAGGGGGGGTGACAGAACGCCACTGGGGGCGATTTCTCTCTCTCGCTCTATCTAACACACGGACACAAACACACACATATACATACAGTATGGGGACCTTTTTTCCACTACCCAATGAATTTCCAGAACATTCCAGCAGGTTCCAGGATGAATCGCAGGTGCACCTCGAGTGTTCTGATATTCTTGGATACAGCTCACTTACCCACCAGCAGAGCACAAAGACTTTAGACCTGACACATGCACCCAACTCACGCATGCATGCACACGCGCGCACCTCCACATGGAGGTAGCTGATAGTTTGTGGTGTCAGACTATACACCCAAAGTTTACCTTGTTTTGTGAACTTAACAGTATCTGTCCCTCAAGAATTGTGAGTTAACATGCGAGTAAAAAAATGCCAAAATATCACAAAAAAAGTTTATACGCTTGGCTGAAGCATAAAAGTATCAAGAAAAACAAAACGTGACAAAGTGCAATGGAAACAGACTTAGAAAATAAATCATGATACACATGAATCATGTGACTTATTTTTCACTGAGGCTTTAGCTCCACTGATGAGACGAAAAATTGCAACAGACAAAAATATCAAATTTGGGTGGAGCGATCAGGAGACCTTCCTTTAATTAATACATGAGATAAATTTAAATGCCATATTTCCATCACGTTTTTATAACTTTGTCTTCCACCATTTGACTGGCATTCTTCTTGCACCATCTTCTTCGGCAGTGGTTTACTGTAATGGTACCTGACTGGAGAATTAGGACCAGCAACTGTTTATCTCTACAATATTGGTACAACAGAAGTGGATGGAAACATGCAGTCATTGTCTTTTCCAGAAATTTGGTTACACTAATTTGCACTAAATTTGGATGGAAACGTACCTATAGTGGATAATGAACTTGATCAGAGGAATTGACAATATGTCGTGTTTAATACCGACCTGCAGTTGTCCTTTAAACAGTGCATATTTGGACTTTTTATAGGATGAAAAGCACAGGTGTAACTAATAACATTAATGATAGCTCAGTTTCATTTGGGTGTTCTTGTTCCAGGGCCCTGGTGCTGTGCCTGCTGGTTCGCTGACATGGATGAGTGGAGCCATTGTTAATGCTATTAGGTACACCTGTGCTTTCCCAGCTAAAACAAGTCAAAATGTATCAGGGGGTCTACTTTTCTTATAAAGCCATATTTCACTGACAAGAATAATACCAGTCATGTATAATTAAGCAAATATATCCCACACCATACTGTGTGTACTCTGATGTCTGTGGCAAAGAATCTGTGGTTGGATCTGTAGTTAAGTAGAAGCTCAGTAATGTAATTAGTACTATTATCGTTTCACTTTGTCTTTTATGCGCATGACGTGCTACACCGTGTGCTACATGTGTGGTCTGTCTGTTGTTTTACTATGACTGGACCTTGTATTTCATAATTCATATGGAAAATACTGTATCACTGCACGTTTCTTTGATGCATACAGAAAGTGTCATTCGAGCATTGTGTCGCTCAATGTCACGTTTTGCTTGTGCGTTTTATCTGCAGTGTTTCTATGGCTGAGGTCTGCGCGGTTGGCTCTGTGGTCTAATTAACAGCATTGCTAATCACAGCTTCCATTAGAGCAGCCCCCGCTGGATAATGACACACGCACACAGCAAGGGGCGACAGGGGGAACAGCATGCACTGACATGGACAAACACATACACAGATACACAGTAATGCAAGCTTCTCACACACGCACCCATATGCTCGTCGGTACGAAAATTTATACACAGAAGGAAAAAGACGTTAACATGCACAAGTCACCCACACACAAGGCCAACAATCACACAGCCTTCTCTTGTTGACTTTGGCATTGAATATAGTTCAGTACAGGTGAATGTGTTACATATGTGTTAATGAAACAGTTACAGTGAACCTCAGTGTATTTCATGTGCCTCAGTGCATCAGACGAGGTTTAAACCTCGATTTTCCATACATACGTATGAAGAAAAGCATTTAAAAACCTGATAAAAAAGAGTAATTAATGTTTTTGTTTCCCCAAACCAAGGTTAGGGAAAGTCAATATATCAAGTGCAAGGGCAGCCCACCCAAATGAAATTAAGAGCAGGAGAACTGTTTCCTCTCATGCACCCAAGTGGAGTAAACACTGGCTAATCCATTTAGCTCAAGAATATCATATCTTTATCTTGCAAGTGAGCAAGCATCAGAGGTGTTTTTTGTTATTGTGATATTATGAAATTGTTTAAAATTATCATATCATGATATCATCAATATATGATATATTGTCATGTGTATATTATATGACATATATGAACATGTGTTCAGGAAACATGTCTGCTGTAACTTATAAGCATAGAAATGGCAGCTGTGCAAGTGATGGGAACACAGGAAGGCGGGATCATGGCATGTGGGTTTCTGTGTGAGTGTTTGTGTGTCGGCAGGAGGAGTGTGTGGGGGTAAAGCCCTGCGGTGACCTTTGGCCCCAGCCAAAGCGAGGGGAAGTGGGGGGTGACTGGGGGCAAAATGTAGATGAATAGGGGTGAATGGAGGAACTTGACTTGTGGGGCCAAAAGGGGACTATTGTATCTTAACTTATTCTCTTACACACAGAGGCTGTGTGTGTGTGTGTGTGTGTGTGTGTGTGTGTGCACCTGTATGTGCATCCAACATGGATATGGATATCAGGCCAGGTGGTGCCTGATAGCGAATGTTCCTTTCCTTGAGTCAAAAGTATGATGTTTGAAGAACAATCATTTGCAATGGTTATTAAAAAGTCTCTTTTGCATGAAGAAGAAATAATGTCAATGGCATTTACCCAGAATGCTAAGATGACCTCTCACCCCCTTGTGCATCCACTGTGACATGCAGCAGCTTACCAGATAAAAGACGGTGGGAGTGTAAGCAAAAGATGGAGGACGGAGGAGAGGAGGGAGGGAGCTCCGCCCTTCTCCCTGAGTTCCTCTCAGTGCCTCCCGCCCCCCAAAACTTTGATCTCTGGAGTTTAGATGGGGTGTGCGCACACACACACACACACACACACACACACACACACACACAGGCATGCACAGGCTGGGGCTGTGAGGTCAGACTTACGACCCTTGTTCTATCAGTATGATAATCTATGTCAAGTGCAAAAAGATGCACACTGGTGGTGTCCTATCGCCTGCAGACAGACAGACAGAAATACACACACACACACACACACACACACTTGCACTGATACACGCACAGGTGACAACCCATCTAACTCTCAAAGGTATTTGGATTCAATAATTCAACTGTTCCTGGGTTGTTGAAAAAATGGCAAAGGCAGGCCGATGCAGACGGTGATGGAAAGAGGGAGAACCAAGAGAGAGAGGGGGAAAGAGACAGAAAAGGCGGAAGAGAGAGGAAAATGGCAGAAAGGAGAGAACAATAAGGGCTCATTGTTTGTTTTGTTCTGCTCTGAAAAAGAGGGAAGAGACGCGCTTCCCTTCTGAGACTGACTCACAGAGATAGAGGCAGCTGTGAGTATAGTGTGAGTGTGTGTTTGTGTGTGTGTGTGTGTGTGTGTGTGTGTGTGTGTTTGTGTCCAACAGTGAATGGGATTTAACCCGTCACGGCAATGAGTTTCTTTACCCATCCATGGATACAATGAGACCAGCCGGATATCAAGCTACCCACCCACACCCACACATGCACACCACGCCACACACAAGCACACACACACACACACACACACACACACACACACACACACACCTACACACATTCATACAGATGAATGGACAATATTGATTATCATAAATAAAAGCTTTGTTCTTACTGCATCGATTACAGTAGGTTCTGTCATCTCCTTCGTTCGCTGTCTTTTCTCAGGTCCTTTGTGGGTCCTCCGTCGTGACAGGGGCTTGGGTCAGTCTTTCAGTGTGTATTTGTGTGTATGTGTGTGTGTGTGTGTGTGTATGACAGAGAGAAAGCAGAAAGCAATAAGCTGGCTGAAATGGTGCCATCAGAGCTACATGATTGATCAATTGAATTCCATCATGGGGACTGGCCGGTGGGATTAAATGGGTCGCCGTGGGTTACCAAGCTAAAGCATCATACCGGCTTTATCTCCCCCTCTGATTGGTCTGTCACCAGAGACCTGGACCATACACTCACACTACTCCTGGCATCTGTATATGAGTGTTTGTGTGTGCGGCTATAGTAGAGAAGGAGAGATTATGATCAAGCAGTGTGTTTGAGAGAGAGTGGGTGAAAGAGGTTTTGTGTACTGAAAAGGTGTAGCAAGGTTTTGTGAGACATGCAGCACTGTGTGAGAGTGAGGTTTCTTTTTTGTTAGCTGCTAGATACTGTCTCATGATTTGAGGTTTACTAGTGTTTGAAATGAACTGAAAAACACTCTTTGTGCCAGGATTGCTTGATTTATTATTTTATTACGTTGTCAAATTTCACACAGACGTCTTCTCAAATAGGGGAAATATAGTTTACAACCAGTTTTAGAAGTATTATGCTGCACGCTTTTTCATAGTTTTGCCTGTCATTCCTATCGTTAAGAATAATATTTCACACGCCAAGTTATTTGCTAAGATGTAGGAATGCAGCAACATTAAGGCCAGATTTCTGAAATGAAAACCGGGGACATTTTTGGTTTGGTCATTAAAAAATATAATGTTATTATAGATGAAGTAAAAAAGGGGGACAGTTTCGGTTTTATGATCTGTCAAATATAACTCTTCTGAGTGAAATCAAGTCATTTCGAGGCAGAAACTACCTTTTAGTCAGTATGTCACATTCTGGCAAGTGGAATACTGCATTACATGGTTTATATTGGCCATTTAAAGGTATTTCAACAGGTAAAAAGAACTGGATTGGTTGGTACACAGCAAGTTAAATCATGTAGTCATAAGGATAATTGCAAAAGAGATCTTATCTTTATTTTAAATATAACTAGTCATGTTAATTATAGGCTTAATTTTGTTTCCAAATATAAACAAGGATATTAGACATAGGCCTACCAAACACATATTCCATCGGCAACAACAAGCTTCAATTATTGCCTATGATCACGTAGGCTAAATGTCAGGCCTGGTTACCCTATAAACTGCAAACACTTATTTGGCCACAACTGTGATTATTCTGTTAAAAGAAATGCTAAAGTATCACAAATACATGCCTTTGCTCTACCACGGACAAAAAGTGATGTTTATTTGCACGTTATGTCTGTTTGATCCAGCTAAAAGCAGCTGTAGATGTCAAGAGACTGCGCTTTAACACGCTGTGCGTGCTCCTGCGGACGGCAATCACTTTTCGGCATGACGCCTGTCTGCTGTCCAGACTTTCTGGCCACATAAGTCTGTTAACACCTTATACAGTCTTTGATTAACTCACAGTTAAAAAACAGGGACATTCCAGACGGGCACAGGCCACCAAAACTAAGCAACATCACTTAAATGAAGTCTAATGATAATAAAGTTTTAAACAAACCCCCAGGTTAGAAAACTAAGGCAAACAATAGATTTAATACCCAAACTGTCTGTTGGCCCCTTAATTATTTAACCTGCTCACTTTCAGTTTTACCTCCAAATGAAATGGCTTAAATAATCTGGCTAAACTGCTTGTTTACATCCTGTCTAATCTTCAGACTGTTCAAACTTATCGCTAAACAAGAATGTCAATATTAGACAAAGATTGCAAAACCCTGGATTACATTGTAAGTATGGCAAATACATTTTGGCTGGAGTAAGATGACTAAAACACTCTCTACATTAAAGTTTGTGTACAGGTGTTGGGGAATACTACTGCAAATGTGAAAGAAGTTGTATAAAGCCTATTGTGGCTCCAGATGAGCTGCTTGAAGTCTGATAAGTAAGTCAGCATTCTTTCACTGTGAGTGAAAGATGTGAGTTCACCAGACCTGTGCAGCCCGCTTCTCATCTCTGCTGGATGCTAGCAGCCCATGGCTACATTAGCCACTACTAGCATAACACAACCGAATTTCCTACTGAACTGTCAGCAGTAAAGTTGCATTGTGGGTAATGTAAGTGGGAGGTTTTGACAAGGAAGAAGAATCCTTGTAATAAAAAAGACAATACCTCTGGTTCTACCGTGATTTTCTGTGTGTCCTCTTTTAAGGTTGGGGAAAGATAACGTACTGGAATTATCCTTTAATATTGAATGTGGTAAAATGCCCCAAATCTCTAGCTCTAGTTTGTTCACTTTCTTTCTTTCTTTCTTACTTTGTTCTTGCTATATCACTCTTTGTTTTTTATTTAGCCTCACAGTCTGGTGCAAATGGATCTGTATTTTCAGTCCAAATGGGAAAAAAAATATATTTGAAGCCCCTTCCCATCTCCACCTGTCTGTCATATCACTCCCCCTGCCGCCTCACACCCACTTCACACACACACACACACACGCACACCAACACACAGTGACCCCCAGGACTAAAATAGGCTCCAAGGAGCGGTTTGGAGCGATGAATTGGCTCTATAGCGGGGGATTTTCACCCTCATCCCCTTTTTCTCTTTATCTTTTTCTCTCGTTCTCTCTTTCTAATCATTTGCGGGCCGCGACTCTTCAGAGTTCTTATAATTGTCTCGTTCAGTCCCTCAGCCTTGCAATAACTGCAGGATACGAGAGCTCACAGCCTAATACTGATACCACAGCAATATATATTTGTGTGTCTGTGTGTGTATGGGTGATATGACAAGAGGGACGGAGAAGTGTGTATATATGAGAGGCGAGGGTGTGCTTTTGAGAGATCAAGAGGGAGAGACAGAATATGCTTGGTAATGGATGGCATTTGTATAGCATTTTCTCTGAGTCTCCACAATCTATGAAGCGACTCAGTCCTAAATCAGCTCACTGGGGTTTATTCGAGTCCATACTTGACTCAAACTTCTCTCTGCCTAGTGATTTGTTTTATCAACCCACACCTTCACTCTCCTTTTGTTCCTCTGCCGTCGTCTGTGTCTGGTTTCTCCCTCTGTTACACACCAGACTCACAAACACCACCTTAAACTCTCATCTCTTTCTCTGTAACCTCACCACTCCTTTCTCCTGTCTTCCCCTGTGTAGGTCTGCAGGAGTCACCACTGGCCAACGGGCATGGCCATAGTGGGCGGGACTTCCTCAGGAAGCAGATGAGAGGGGAGCTGTTTTCGCCACAGCAGATCGAGGTATTGGACCGCCTGTTTGACAGACAGCCACCCTGTCCAATCCAATCCAGCTCTGACCTCTATGTGAGCCCTGACTGTGGCAAGGTAAGGGCGTGGCACCGTGCAGGCTCTGGGCTGAGGCTGAGTTTGGGAGCAGGTCAACGTTCAACAAGACTGTAGGGCGCTCTAATGAAAAGTATGGTTAATGCAGGAGAAAACGTTTCCATTAAACACTGAAGAACAGACAGGGGCAGAGGCGGACTGGCAGAGGCGGACTGACAGAGTCGCGGTCCAACTAGTTTGGTACCACATACTGTACCGCCTTTTTGGTCACTCATTTCCTTTTCTTGTGGGATTCCCCACCCCAACCCCCTGTTTTGGGTCAAACAGCCAATTTCAAATGCTTGCTTAGCTAACTTAGCCAAGACCTTTCACAGTGATGTTTTTCCTAACTTTTTGTTTTTTGTTTGAGGGATGCATTTCTAGTTTTTGAAGACATCTAGCGCTCGTTTCTATTGAACAAATAAGTTTGCCAAATTAATCTTATCTAATTTAATGGTGGACTTGTTGCTTATCTAGTTGTCACTGATGCCTTAGTCAGTAAAGTCGGGGTGAGTGACCCCAAATAGTGACCATGGCACGATGCCAAGCAGAAAAAAACACATAGACCATCTTTACATCTTACACTAAAATGCGCCCCTTATCCAGAGTGTATCTAGATATAATTTAACCTGATTACGTGTCCACATTGACATATGACTGAGATCCGATCTCTTTCCAGATCAAACGTCTGAATGTCACATCCTTGTCTCGGATAACTATATGCTTTCTGATCCATCTTTTAGTCAACTTTCCACTGTGATTTTGTTTCCTTCATGGATAATACACCCATATTTTCCTCTCTGTTCAGCAGTGCGCCGATGTAATAGCTTAACCGGAAAATGAAAGTGAAAAGTTCCACCTGGCATTGTTTCCTTTCTTCATAATGTGTACTCCTTTCTGCTATTTTAGTAGTTTAGTTTAACTCAACAGTGTGTGATTTAATGTTTGCAAACAGACATGTTAAATATACCTTCACCAAAAACACGAGCGTGTTCAATGAACGGCACTCTTTAAGTGTGTTCATGCAAAACACTGTATGGTCCTCAGTGCTTCTTGGGTGCATTTACACCTGTTCTTTCAGTTGTTTGTTTGATCCACAGCTATGTTGTTTATAAAGCATTTTTATAGAAACTCTTATGGTTATGGGGAAAAGCAGTTTCATTAAGATAACATACATGCACCAACAGATACACTGCACAGCTTGACAAACTGTAGAGTTTTGGTGCCCTATCTTTCATCTTTGGTGCTAGATGAAACACTTGTCTCTGCTTTTAGCTAAAGCCTGTCCTGCCTGCTATGCCTTACCATGCCATGTCAACCTTGTCAATGTCAAGTAATTAGTCAGACTGCACAACAAAAATCCATCTAAAATATTTCTAATTTTATCTCTAAAGCTATGCAGAATCATTGCATCCATCCCAATAATGTTTTTTCTGCTTCTTTTATGTTTTATTTTCAATGAGAGATCTGCTGAAATGTCAGCATCAAGTCGTGTTTCTGGGTTAGTCTGACAGACAGCTGCGAGTTTCTGTGGTCTGATACACACTGTGATGGCTGCAACAGAGACACCCAGTAAGGCCTGGCCTATTGATGTTCGTATAATCTAGATACACTGCAGGGGTTAATGAGCATATTGACCTGGATCTCATTATGACCTCACTTCCTGCTGCTCGGAGACAGCGATGGAGCTGTCTGCATGCTGATGCATCTCGGGAATGTGCTGCATATGTGTGTGTTGTTTGCATGTGAGAGGAAAAGATGAAAAACAAGTGCAAGAAATGGAGTTTCTGTCTTAATGTTGCATCTAAATTGACCTGCCGCCCTTTTCCAGCAGTATGTTAATGTAAATCTGAGTGGAATAGACAGGTGTAAGTAGTACGCTGAATAACAAAACGACAACAAGCTAACATTTGTATTCTTTCTACCTTTTCTCAGATATGCTCTAATCTGCAGCCCCTAGTGAAAATTAAGGAAATATTAATATGATGTCTCAAAATGACACTTTTGTTTGCACAACCTTTAAAGATACCCCTACTTCATGTTTATTTATTCAGTCAATGTCAAGGGCAAGAGGACAAACACATACTAGAGGAGTGGTAGTATATGGAGTCACGTATAGGCTACAGCCTTAGACCTTTAGAGCAGAGTTTTGCTTTTTAGCCCATTCACTTCCCTCTGACCGACATGGGGAGTGGAGTGGCACAGGGCGAGAGGTCGATGGGGATTGGCGCTGGTAGCTCTATAGACTACAACTCAAGACTATAATACTCATGATTCATAGGTCAGTGTCCTCTCTGAGCCCGGTCAAGCCACTGGGGTCAGGGATAGGAGCTTTAAAGTGCGGGTCACCCTGGGGTCAAACTGGAGCTGCATTGTGATTACAAAGAGGTGTGCACACACACACACACACACAAATCTACATCACTATCTGCCCCTCTACCTTCGCTTCTTTCTCTCATCCTGTCTAGTCAACAACCCCCACTTTTCCTAGCCTGCATTTCCCAGAAGGAATGATTGACAGTCATACCCTTAACACTGACATGCTGACAGCTACAGCTCAGCCTCTTTGGTATGTGGGCTGAAGTGTGTGTGTTTATGTGTGTGTGAGGCAGTGCTGGTGGTGTTATGGTCAAGGAGGGTCACGCCGTATTGTGACTGACATTCTTAAAAGATGCCTGATTTTACTTGGCCCTGGTAGTGCTGTTGCAGCAGCAGCATGTGGGGGTGCCTTGGACAGTGTGTGAGTTTGTGTGTATCTGTGAAAGAATGACAAAATGATGGAGCGCAAGCAAGTAAGTGAGAAACAGAGGTGCAAGTGGCTCAATGGCAGGATATATAGTATATTATATTGGTATACTAATAGACTGTAATTTCAGCGGTTATTTCAGGCTCCTCGTTATCTTTTATCTGTCTTGCGTTGAAACACGAGCCTCATTCATTATTTCTTTTTCTTTCATCCCACTGGAATAGATAAAAAGTAAAATTGCTCACGTTCATCGCAAGCAAATCTTATTTTATCTGTCACCAGTAGTTGCTCTTCTATCCAGTTTGTCCCAGACCTTTTTCTTTATCTTTCCTCCCTCTAACAAGCCATTCTTTTATCTCATCTTCCTCTTCTGCTCTTGTTCCCCCCTCTCCCTGTAGTCTATTAAGTCTCGCTATTAATTTGTGTGTGCGTGCTCGTATGTGTGTCTGCATGTGTGCCTGTCAGAGTGAGTTCATTTGAATTTCCCTTCAATCACTTCCTATTACCCAGGTGATAAATCAGCAGGGTTGATGGAGCCCCCACCCATCCATGCTGCCCTGGGTCCAAATGCCCCCCATAGCACCAACCAGTCCTTGCTACAATGGGACGTAGAAAGAAAAAGAGAAAGTCCTTGTCATTCTCTCCGTCCAAAAAGAAGTAAAGAGGGGATCTCTTTTGAAGGACGGTGATGGTTAAACTGGTTAAAATAGGCTGACAATTCATAATGCACACTGGTATTGTGTATCATCAACTTGTGTCTGTATCATTAACTAGATGATAAAAACATTATTCAAGGATAAGGCTCACGTTATACAAGATTCCTGTTGCCATCAAATCCTCTCAGCCCCAAACATATTCTTTCTTACAGAAAGTACAATTCTTTAAAAACAGGTCATAAATACATAGTTATTACCTAAAACAGCAGGGCAAGCAACCGGTACTCAAATAGGAGTAAATAGTGTGTTTGTTGAGGACAATTTTCAGCCATGAGGTGATGGACGGTATATGTTGGATTGATGCAAAATACACTACAACACCCATTAGAAAGTGAGGCAAGTTTTTTCTTCCTGTAATTTGCGTAAATTTGACCCCTGTACCTTTGTGCAGTCTGCGTTGATTCACCCCAGACAGTACAGACTGAACTCAACTCAACAGAAACTGTGGTTCTTGCTGTTATTTTTCTCCGGCCTCTCGTCTATTTTATCAGTAAGCATAAGTGCAAATTTGCAGTCTGTGTGAGTTGAAATTCTGTGAAACAGGTGTGTCTTTGCCTCAACTGCGACATCCCGGGCAACATGTTCCTCCCACTCCCAAGTCGTCACATATGGACGCTTGGTAACAACCCCTTGGCGTCACTTTTTAATGCACTGGGTACCCCTTTAGCACCATTTCTGGACATGCAGGGCTCCGAAGTCAAGAGAACAACAATAAACGTGCTGTCTGGTTAAATTAACATTAATAAATATGCAACGTCTCTCACTTTCAAAATTAAATACGTGCTTATCGAAACAGTCACAGTTTGGTGAGGTTTAAGCACCAAAAGAACTTGGTTAGTTTTAGGAAAAGATCATGGTTTGGTTTAAAATAAGTGGGTTAGTTATGTAAGTTATGTTCCGTAAGTTAAGTTAGTTACGTAAAATATAGGGCTGGGCACATTAACACATTATTATCGCATTAACACATTAATTAATTAATGGCAACAATTATTTTATCGCACGTTAACGTAGTTCTCTCAGGTGATTAGACAGAGAGCATAGATGGACATAGCTTAACTTAAGTTTAAAAATAGGCCAGCGTTGTCTATTGGTTTCACAGAGGAAACGAATGCTGTTCTCATGGGTGAAATTCAGATGTTTGTTTAACTCACACATCTGCCACAACCACCTCCTTACTCAGACTTTGTCGCTCTTTATACCATATCACCTGACAGTGACCTGACATATAATGTTTTAACCATTGAAAATTGATGCAAAAGGGGTACCCAGTGATACAGGGTTGTGTCTAATCCTGCCGATTTGCATCTTGTCATTGACTTTGTGCACAATCGTGCCACCTCTAATGTTCGCTTTGAGTTCTGCTTGAACACACAGTCAGGCTTTGGCCTCTCAAGCAACACTTGTTACTAGGATCAGTTCATTGTTGGTTTTATTATGAGATTTGTTGACAGTAAGAAAAATGTAGACCATCACCAGCCTTATCCTTTCAGTTCTGTGTCACTGGTTTGTAATCACTACTTTGGGACAACAAAATAGACAATAACTGCACTAATATTTAATTCCAAAATTAAAATCAAAAAAACATTCATAAATTAGAATTGTTAGCACAATTTTTCATTCACAATGTATGAACTTTTACACCCTCTCCAGAGTTGAGGTCTATCTGGTTCATCGACAGATGAATATCCTCAACACTGCTGCCACGCTCAGTTTGAGCGCAGATGAATTCCTTCCCCACAATCCCTGTCTCAGTTTGTGGGTCTCTGAGGGAATTGTATTTGTTTATAGTCAAGCCTTCTTCCATCAGGAGTACACAAGACAATGTGGAGAGAGAGAGAGAGAGAGAGAGAGAGAGAGATGGAGAAATTGGGAGCTATTTGGGGAATGGAGAAAAAGGGAAATACTATTATGCAAATAGTGCAAGCCAACAGAGCCAGTCTTTGTGTGTTTGTGTGTGTGTGTGTGTGTGTGTGTGTGTGTGGCACGATTAGGGCTCATCTGTTATTGATGTGAAATTTGGACCAAACCATTACCTTTCCAGATCTGAGTCAGTAGACCAACCTGCTGTGTGTAATTGAGGGAGTGAGTGAGTCAGTGAGAGACAGAAAGGCATCTTAGTGGCAATATATTGTAATATTAAGGGAATATTCAGATCTGTAGTTATTTTCCATCATTAGGATGTAATATGTCAGGATAGCACCTTTTTGCTGTTCATAGAGATGCTCTTAGAGACATGGGAAACTTGTATTTATTTATTGTAAATCTTGCTAGCATGTTTGTGTCCAATCAACACAGTGTATATTTTTACACTTGATTTAAAATCCTGTCCATTTTTGTGTATGGATTTCAGGCTACATGATACAAATGATCCTCTGCAAGAATCTTATAAAATGCAAAAATACTACACAGCAGTTTACAACTCTGGTAGGTCATCACTATGGCGTTCATTTCAATGTTAATGAGCTCAAATGTAGAAGAAGTATGCTGCTGAAGTTACAAAGTAATCCAACATTATTTGTGCATTTGGTTGTAACTGATTGGCCAATGTGGCGCTTTGCAGAATGATGTCGCATTGTGTTGTAGGAAAAGCTGAGCCAGGTTCAACTTTTATTCTGGACGATGATGGTTTTGTTTTGCTGGAGCTCTCTGCGCACCAGCAACACGTGAGTGTCATTAAAATGAATGAGGTGGCTTGTGTAGGTCTGAACATGGCATTATCCTTTCAGAGTCCCCCCAAAGAACCACGCTTTCTTTGTCTAAGTTCTTTCCAAATTATTTTCTCTAGTCCATTCATTTATTAAACGCGCAGCCACATCACTCTGTCTCCTCTCATGCTTCTTTCTACCAATGACTCCCTGACCCTGGTCCAGCACCGCGTGCCACCTTTTCTTTTAACCCTCCATCTTGCCCTATACAACTCCCCCACCACCACCACCACCTCCTCAACAACCACCACCCCCCAAACCCCAACCCCTCCACGGCCCGGCAGCTGCGTCCCTCCTCTTTGATGAGGGCTGATGGCACTGTATGAGCGGTGGAATTGACAACATTTACGGGGCCGAATGAGAATGATCCATCTTCCTTAGCGGGCCTGTCACCCCATTGGCCAAACTTCATCATGGCCAATTACCACGGCAGACCCCTTCTTCTCTGCTGCTGCTGCTGCTGCTGCCTGGCCCCCATCTACATGGATACATGGACACATTAGACACCATTATAGTAAGACAGAGAGTGGCCAAGAGAGGGAGGGGGTGTAGGGATAGCATGTATGATTGAGTGAAAAAAAAACTACAGGTGTGATGTGTGTAGGGGGAGGCGGGGGTGTTAAAAGAGAAAAGAGAGCTTAAAATGTGTCTGAAGTGTAAAGAGAGAGAGAGAGATGTGTGTGTAGTGTACTGGGTAAGCTCTTATTTGGCAGGTCACAGTCCAGTGGTTGTGTTGTGTGTTGACGAGCAAAGGGGTGTTTAAGAGGTCAGTGAGCACAAACACACGCCTACACTTACACCTCCACACACACACACACACACACATACACACAGAGATGCAGAGGTATTAAAAGGGTCAGTGCAAAACTCTCACCTCATCACCTAAACGAAATTCTGATTGCTGTCATTAGTGTACACACACACACACACACATACACACACGGTTCAACAGTAACACAAAAAGAGGAGTGCATCCATTTTATGCAGTAAAGCGAGACATTTTATCTGCTGAGTTTTTGCACAAAGTAATTGGTAGTCATTGCAGAAAACATTAACAGTTTTTGCAGATGTTTTTGTCCAAAGCTTCTTATATTTGCAGACACATACAGGACACATCATGCTGATGATCATGCTGCTGTCTGAGGAAGAATGCCAAGCTTTAAAAGTGTTGCATACTCTACTCTTTGTTTTCATTTTGCCCTTTTTGTAAATTTGTGCACAAATTTTGAGTTGAGCAACAGCTTCCCTCTGTTTTTCTATATGTAGAGATGTACAAATGCAGAGAAATACACAAGAACATATTAAAACACACACACATACCCACACACACATAGTCAGCAGGCAGGTCATTTGCTCATTGGTGGTTAATCTATATGTAGTTGGTCATCAGTGTCAAAGCCATCGCAGCAAAATCACCACACACACACACACACACACACACACACACGCACACAGACACACAGATCTGGCAGAGAGATGAGGATGGATGGGTCATGGTTTGGTTTTGGGGTCAGACCCAGGTGAGGGGACAGTTTCCTTTATACGTCTATCTGTCTGCATTTTGGGACGATGAGAGAGCATGCTCAAAATCTTGACTGCATGATCTGGGTTGATCCAAAGGTCATAAACTATACTGGGGACAACTTTCTTTTTGTATGAACAAACAGTAGAATGTTCAGGGCTTTCTAATGTAATTCTTTTCTCATTTGTGGCACAAGAGTAGTTTATGGCACATGTAAAATCAGAAGAGGTTTGGTTTGGCACTAGAAATATTGAAATAAATGAAATGAGAGAAATATTTTTTTTCACCATTCACAAATCATGTGTATTGTAGTCTCAATTTAACTTCTTACAAAAACTGGTAATTCATTGTATCAAAGTTTTTTTAAGTTTCTGTTCTAAAATCATCATCAGGGTGACATCCTCCGAATGATGAACTAAATGATCATCATTTGGTAAAAAAACATTATATATAATAATATTATTAATATATGTATAACAACATTCACAAAAACAAATATCTATTACATGTAAGTTACTGTAATATTGTGACTCTATTAATAAAATTCTCCTTGGACTTTTTATTTTTTTATTTGCTTTACAAACTTCAAGGTATTACTTTTTAGAAGCTTCTCAAAAGAGTTTGCACTGAGAATAACAACCATACAACTAGACAACAACTGGATATTGCTTGGTCACTTCAGTCTCCTCTTCTCTATATGTTTTTAACTTCTGTAGAGTGTGTGTGTATGTGTGTGTGCGTTTGGGTTAAGAGCACTGGGAGACTGCATACCTGGGTTGAGATGATCACAGTTCTTATTGTTGTTGGTATCTGGGGAGACAAGAGGCTTTGTGTTAGCCATGGTCTATGCGATGCCACTATATGTGTGTGTGTGTGTGTGTGTACGATGTGTATGATGTGTGTGTGTGTGTGAGGGCGAGAGAGATGAAGAGAAAGAGCAAGCTGATCCTGTGGTTATAGACTCTTGGACTTGGTTGTACAGTAAATCCCTGTCTTTGTAAACAGATCAATAAACTCTCAGTTGTACGTCTGTGTGTGTGTGTGTGTGTTTGCGCGCATGTTCACACTAAAGCATCATTGCGCTTTGCTATGAGGACGGGGCAGCATGGTAGAAATGTAGCCGGATATAACAAACAAATTGATCACAGCTGTAAGCAATATCCAGCATGACAGTATATTCATGTTGTATCTAACAGAAAATGTCATGATTTGTTATATTTTATTCTCTCTCCACTTCCTTTCTCTGCACAGACGTCCGATTATTCGGCCATGGCCTCACTAACTGGTGGATTGGACGAGATGAAGAACAGTTTAGCCAATCCTGGTACAGGGTCAGAGTTAGGAGCCAGTGTGTCCGGTCCACAGTCCTATTCACTCGTTCCAGGTAAGAGAGACATCCAGCTAATAACTGCACTCCTGCTCTGAAATAAAATGTGATTTACAATATTTTAACATTACATATTTATCAGGTAGCCTGATGTATCTGAAATATTTTTGGGATTTACTGCTGGATTTTATTTTATCTATACAGTGTGCACACTGTATGTCTTTGTCTTTATCTTGTTTTTGTCTTTTTGGCAACACACCTGAATGTGCATACACCACTTTTGTAACAAAATCACATTTTTACCGTTTCAGTGTTTTTTTAATTTAGGGGGCATAGTCAGCGATGTCACTTTTATGGCCAGTGCGGTTACTTGTGCTCTTTATTAAGAGAATTTTTCCATCATTTTCATAAATTCCCTGAAAACCTTTTTATGTATCCAACAGTACAATAATAGCAGCGTAATAACTTTATTTTGCATATTAACAACAACCAATCATGAAAAAATGAAGAGTCAGATATTGTAATATAAAATACTAAATAATGATAAGCTGATTGAAGTGGAAATTTATATATATATATAAATGTATATCTATATATATATATATATATGTGTGTGTGTGTGTGTGTGTGTGTGTGTGTGCGTGTGTGTGCGTGTGTATATGTATATGTATGGATATGCAAGAGAAAATGAGAGAAAAACAACTGGAAAATCAAGCCTAGTGCACTGTCCTGGACTTAGTATTACATACAGTGCACAGGTCTGGCTTTAGTAATACATAAGCCAAATGCCTTTTAAGTCTATCTCAGCAGTGAAGGAAGCTACATGGATTCTAAGTGATCCCATTTAAAGAGCTCAGCGCTTTGGATCTCAAGAGAGGTGGGAAGCCCAGAGGAAAGGTTAAAATAAAATTGAGAGCAGGAAATGAAAGGTGGAAGGATAGAGGAAAAGTGAGAGCCTTGTCTCTACCTCTGTTTCCATTTAGGGGCTCTGGGAGAGGCAGCGGTTAATTAAGAGTAGACCAGGGAGCGCTTGGACAAGGCTTCGACATTCCCATCTGTAATGAGGGGAATCATAGAGCTGGGAATTTGGGATATCTGGGAAAGGGCTCTTTTTTGCCCTTTGTAACCACTGAGGAATATTACCTGCGCTAGTTAGGAGAGAGAGACACACAGAGACACAGAGAGAGAGAGAGAGAGAGAGAGAGAAAGAGAGAAAGAGAGATGAAAATTTCCATTTCTGCTTATGCATGCAAACACACCCATTCGTATTCACACACACACACACACACACACACACACACACACACACACACACACAGACACACACACACACACCTTCTGAATATTATGCATACATTTCCTTGCCTGTCGTTTCCCTCAGAATAGAGCTCCCTCTAGGGGATCAGACGTCTGTGTGTTTGACGCAATGTTATTGCATCCTTGAATTGTTGATACTCTGGACACACGCTGTAGAGCAACATTTACACATTCAATCTTCCCTTCAGAGGCCTTTCCAAATCTGTAGGGCATTTTAATTTCCCCCTGAACTTCACCTAGTGTACTCGAGTGCAAAGGGACATGCTGTACACCCTCGTTTCCCTCCAGGTTTGACATGTGTTGCTCTGATGGCTGTTTGATATGAAAGAGTTAGATAGGCAGACAGTAAAAGAGAAAGAGAGGCAGAGGATGTGTTCATCTGTAGCTGCAAGTGGGCACGGAGGAGACTTGTACTTGTACGTTGACCTCTACTGCAAAGCTGTGGAGAACAGATACATCAACACAACTGGCATACATATGCACAAATACACTGTGTGCACAAACACAGAAACACAAACACGCACACCTCAGAGGATCTGGCCCTGTCTGCCCCCTCTAAGTTGGGCTGTAGAGAGTCCATCTCTCCTCTCTTACCACCCTCTCCTCCCTCCCCTCCTTGCCCTGTGCACTGACCCTGAGCGGATGAGTAGCCCGTCTGCACTAATGCCTTGCTGTCGCATCAAACAGCGAGAAAAACTTTACTACACTGAGACAGGAGAGAGGAGGCGGAGAGGGACAGAGGAGGCTGGAGCAGGGAAGGGATCTGTGAGAGAGAAACACAAGTGGGAGGTAAAGAGGCAAATATTAAGTGAAGAGGACAGAAACATGAAAGGATGTGACGTTAGAGCCCCAGCTGATTAGTAACCACAGTTTGTCTTTGCTTACTCCCATTCCTCATATCAACTCCATTTCTTCTTCCATTTTTGTTCCCCTTGAATTATTTTTTCCCAATAAAGCCAGACTGATACCATATTTATGAAGTTGACCAATATTAATATTTGAGAATTAATATGGCCAATAATCATTTTTTAACACGTAAAATAAACAAACATTTTTGATGAGAATCCCTTGAATTTTAATGTTAGCCTGAATAACCTCAGTTTATGTACGGACAATCATGTTCCCCAAAGGATGTATCTTAACGACTTTGGTGATCCCTAAACTTTTCAGAGAGCACCATGATCATATAAAAAATAGTTTAATACTTATGTACTAATGTAATGACCAAATACCCGCAAAACAAATAACTTTCAGATTCTGCTGAATTTTGCGTTCAGTGCTAATTTGCAAATGTTCACATGCTAACTAAGATTTTGAACATTATACCTACTTAATGTCGCCTTTTTTAGCATTATCACTGCTGACATTAGCATTTAGCTTAAAGCACGGCTGTGCCTAAATACAACCTCACAGTGGTCTGACTTGTGAAGTACTCATTCATTAACTAAGTATATTAACATTATCTCAACAGATTTATTTCTCAGATATAGTCACTAGATACTTTTTTTCTTTCTTGTCTTTTTACATACAAAACATATAATATTTATAAAATATGATTCAGTGTTATAGATTTAACTACCCGGCAGTAAATAAAGTAGTTTAAAATTACCTCCATTTTGATCGACTACATTAAAATGCTGTGTACGTGTTAATTCACCAGCAGTGGTAAAAAACAAAGTATAGTATGACATTCGGAGAATGGCCTTTCTGCATAATGAATACTTTGATTTTATCAATACTTATGGTATGTACCTTTATTTAAATATAACTTTGAATGTACAACTTTTACTTGAATTGGAGTACACTTACATTGTGGTATTATGTTCACGTAAGTAAAACAATTCTCCTTCTACCACTGCTGTTCTGTCGTTCTCCTCCACCTACACCTCCCCTCTTCTCTTTTCTCTCTATTTTGTTTAACACAATCTTTCCATTCTCCCTGTCTTTTATGTTATCTTCTCTATTTCCCATCTCCTCCTCTCTCTCCCTCTCCTCCTCTCAGTTAGTTAGTGGTGGTTAAGTGGAGGGGAAGTGAATGGGATTGATGGTGTTAGCATCTGAGCTGTTTATGATGATGATAAATGTGTGTGTGCAGGGGGGGAGGAGGAGGAGGGTGTCAATGTGTGTGTGTGGTTGTGTGTGTGTGCATATATATGATGATGATGAATGGAGGGCTCCCTCTCCTCACACTCCCCATGTCTACTGCGTGCAAACACAGAGAAATGATTTGGGCCGACACACTGTCATGTAGTCTAATGCAGTTATATATCCAATCCACCAAGTGACAGACAGAGGGAGGTGTAGGGGGGTAACGAGAGAATGGGGAGTTGGTAAATTAATAGATGTCAGCGGATGGAAAACAAGATAGAAAGAAACAAAAGAAAGAGGGAAATCCTAAATGTGCTCCTTCAGTAAAGTTCCTGCACAAGGTGTAGAGTTTTCAAGGCAATATTTGTTAGCATATTAACAATAGCTAAATGCTACCACATTTATTTTGAGTATTTAGTTTAGGAGCGGAAAATAACAAACAGTAACAAACAGCTTAACTTGAACTGTTTTCATAGCACAACAGGAGTAACTAATAAAATAAAATTGCAGTCTATGCGGATGTCACAGTTTGGTTCATTGTTGTGGCTTTCTAAGATCTTTTAATGGAACAGGGCTGTTAATGTTACTAATTACACCTGTGCTATTCTTGCTATGACATCATAATGTCTAACTGAGTAGATTTTTCTTTTACCAAAATCAGTCCAGTTAGGAAGGTATTACACAGTGATGTGGGGTGGGGTAAATTTTTGGGGAAGCCAAGCAAGAGGGGATGTCCCTTTTGGAGGGCAATTACCTAATGTATTGTGCTATTACAGTGCAGGGGATAATTTTACACAAAACTGAATCATACTTTAAAGATGTGCATCTGTTCAATCATCAATACATACGCTGAGTTGCATTTACTGACACTACGCCCTCTCTCTCTCACACACACACACACACTCACTCTCTCTCACCCCAAATAGCATACATAGCCCGCTGCTTATAGTGCACAGTACAATAAGGCTACGGTTAAGAATAAAAGAAGCATTCACAAGCTCAATCAGAAGACGTTTGAAGTTTTACATTTGCACAGTAGCAGTAGTGCATGTATCAAATAGGCCTACATACTTCTTATTTCATGGCCAAATGTTCATAGCAGAACATCACTCAAGACTAACAACCGAGTACCAGACCAACAGAGTATAAACAATTAGTCAGGTAACCTAGCCCAGTGCCATGTGGCAGGTGCTGTCCGGAGCTCATCATCTATGCGTACACAACCGCAGTAAAAACAATAAGGTTACTTCAGCGGACTATTTATTCACAGCTAAATCCAGGCAGTTTGGCGTTGGTCTTCCGTCAGATTTAATCTTAAGTTGCTGCAGTAGTGGTAGTTTAGTAAAACTATTTATTATAACTAAAAACTACAAATCTCCACCCTCCATAACTGCACCAGCTAAAGTTGCTAACAGCTCCCGTTATTTCATCTGAATGACGTTGATCGCATGCTGTGATTTGGTTAGCGTGAAGCCAGACAGCGGCTGGCTTCCCTTGGCATCATCCTGACTAATCACATTTAGGGAGTGGCATAACAGTGGCCTCACCTGATTGGTTAATCATTTAATTTTTTTTCACAAAGGGATGCCAACTCTGCCTGGCCTCCCCGCGTAGTCAGACTGCAGGTCAGTCTACCGTGGTGAAATATAGTGTTTCACCACACAGCATTTAGAGGGGCGCTGTTTTACTTATTGTAAAATACTCAGTGAGAAATGGGAAAGAGATGACAGCAACAACACATAAGATTTATTGAAACTAAAAACTTTGTGTGTGTATTAAAATCACAAATATAGTCTGACAAAAACAGGGGAAGCCTGGCTTCTCTTGGCCGCTGGGAGAAAACGCCACTGGCATTTGAGTTTGTTTTGAATCTCCTTTCCTTTAAAAGTCCATTTCTGAGTAGAGATGTTGACAGCACTCACAGGAGTTTTTCTCCATGGTCACAGTGATGTCCATATTTATGGAAGTTAGACCATAGTCGGGTATAAACTCATTTGACAATGATACACTGTTTAACTGTTTTATAGTTCCTTTGCTGTACAAAAATTCTGTCAAAGTAACACCTAATGTTAAAGGTCATATGTAAAACCTCTCTATGTAAAAGGCAGTCTTTGCTGTTTAGCACACTCACAATTAAGATCAGTCAGAAATCAAAATCACCTTTATCGCATAATGTAAAACTTTACTCAGCTGATGGGCCAAAGAACAACTGTGACAACAAAAACAATTTTGATAATAAAGTAATCATTTAAGTAATTGTTTTAAGTTTGAGGGCAAGAGACGTGAAAATCATCTGGTGTTTTACATTTTTATGATGGAATGGTTAATCTCTTTGGGCTTTGGACTGTTGGTCGCACACAACAAGACATTTGAAGACATGTTTTTGGACTTGCATCATTAAATTAAGTGAAAATGAAAATAATTGTTCATTGTAGACATCAATGAATTGTTTCTGGGCAATATAGGACCATAACAATTTAAAGGATAATGTGCACGACTAACAGACAGCTAGGAGGTATAAGTATGATGACAATAACAGTGTTGACACTGATTGAAATATTGATAGTTTTGAAAATACTGATTATAGAATATATGTGTGTGTGTGTGTGTGTGATTGCAGGTAGAGACCTAGCCAGCACCACTCTGCCAGGCTACCCTCCTCATGTTCCTCCCACTGGCCAGGGCAGCTACTCCACCCCCTCCCTCACTGGCATGGTACCTGGTGAGTACACACACACACACACACACACACACACACAAACCATACACTGACTGAAATGGTTTCAACTTTCTATACCTTTTCATCGTATTTCGCTTTCCTCTGCAGTAATTCTGTCACCTCGCCACCCATCACCTCAGCAGATCTGTAACTGTACATACATATCTGTTTGAATTCCCACTGGTTGTGTGTGTGTTTCCTGTATGTGTGTTTCCTGTGTGTGTGTCTTCAGAGGGTGTACTTAGCGTGCCACTTCTTCCTTCTTGTCTGTCTACACTGTGGCTGACAGTGCTCCCAGGGGGTGGCGTGTGTATGCGTTTGTGTGCATCTATACGTGTGTGTGTGTGTTTGCGCACATGTTGTGTGTGTCTGTCTCTCTGTGTATCATTAGAAACCAGCCACAGTAGCACAGCTGTCCCTCCTCAACATTAGTAATTTGTTTTTAATGAGAATCACCAGTGACCCACGACTAATTCATTCATTCCCTTCCACTCCGCCTTCTACGCCGCTTTTGTGTTTCAATCCTGGACCACCATTCTTTTTCTTTTTCACTCTCTCTCTCTCTCTCAGTTTTGCAGTGGTGGTCATGGTCAGTGTGAAGCATAGTGTAGAGAAATAAAGGGAGAAACACAAAAGAAACGGCAATGAAAGTCAACAACAATGTTGTTTACAAGTTCTTGTCTCTGTGTATTCCCAATCAGTCAGTCTGTGACACACACACTCGTGGGCTGACATGCACACAAACACACACACACACACTCTCAGTGGACATGTAAGAACAGCACGTCTAAAGATGGGTAACCCTGTCGCCCTGTCCCCCTGCGCTCACCCCGTCCTGTCCTCAGGTTTGACAGCATGTGTGTGTGCGTGTGTTTGGGTTGGTGTATGTTTATGTGTGTGCTGGCATGCGATTGTTTGTGTGCATGTTTGTTTTTGACAGTGTGTGCGAGTGTGTGACCTTGACACTGAGCTACACAAGGGAGACCCCTGAGCATCCTCTCCCCTCCTTCCATGCCCGTCTCCATCCCTCCCCTCGTCTCCTGAACAACCTGACATGTTGCCGTCACTACGGTGATGACAAGGGGAGGATGTTCGCACCCAGGGATGCCATGGAGACCGCATCCCGACCCCACCTGACAGACGCAGCTAAACACACACATACACACACACACACACACACTTGCACAAAGGGTAGTGCGAGAAAGAAAACTTGAAGTGTACATCCGCACACACAAACAGTCTCGACATCTAAATTCTTCTCAGTGAATATTCGAAGCTGCCTGAATCCACGAGCTGACTGGAATGAGTGGAAGAGATAATCTCCCAACTTTGCTTCTCCAGCTCCGCCATGTTTTATCTCTGCACTTCTCAGGCAAATTATCCTCCTTTTTGTCCGCTCTGTCTAATATCATACCTTCATTAAGCAAGCAACTCTTTTCTGCTGTTCTTCTTCTACTCTCCCTCTCTCTCTGTCTCTCTCTGCAGCAGGGGGGCTGACACTCAGAGGGGGTGTAGAAGAGCAGTGAGGCAGAACCGACAGAACGAGAGGGAGAGAGGAGGGATGGGGGGTGGGGGGCATCAGGGTCTGTGACTGTCAGCTATGGGAGAGGGATCCCCCGGGAGAAGTGAAGGTTCAGGAAGAAAGAAAGAAAGAGCAAAAGCGTGGGGGGAAAAGGAGAACAAAAAAAGAGGAGAAGAAATGGGGAAGAATGTTGTTTTGATGTGAAGGTTGACGGGTGAGCTGTAGTCAGGCGGGCCACAGGACGAGAGAGAAAAATAAAAGAGAAAGGGGTGAAGGGAAGAGTGGGAGGGGAAGACAAGAGGAAGAGTAGACCCCAGACAGTAAGTAGTAAATGAGGGAGAAAAGCTAAGCTATCATCCTCTGTATGGGAGAACCACTAAAGTCTCACTGAGATCTCCAGTTCAGTCACTCTCAACTAGTCTGCAAACCTCTCTACTGGCAACAAAGGGCAGGTTTAAGCTTCACTGGAAGCAAAAAAGCAAATCTGAACAAGTCCCCTATGGTTCAGGTTTGTGAAAGATCGCAATCAGTGTCAAAAAACAAAAGCAGAGTGGTAAGTGCAGCAGAGTTTAGGCAGCCACAAACCAAAGTGGGTTTTTAACCAACTGTTGGGGTAACTCAGTCAGTACAGACAGATAGACGTGGTGCTGTGTATAGAGAAGATGCCTATACCAGCAGAAACAATAAAATTCTGGATGTTGTTAGTGTTATGTACATGGCATATGAATATACAGGTGTCTTTTTATTCCATGTAAATATACATCCAGAATATAATCCAAATCAGGATAGCTTGATTGTTCATAGATTGTTCAAGGCTGATAGCTCAAAAAGTGAAGGGCTCAGTAAAACATCTTATTTCCTAAGGCAACATTATTGTAGGGGTGGCTGTGGAGGCTGCTCAGGAGGTAGAGCAGGTTGGCTATTAATCAGAAGGTTGGCGGTTCAATCCCCGGCTCCCCCTGGTTGTGGGTTCGAAGTGTCCTTGGGCAAGATACTGGCTGTTCTGCCAGTGTATGAATGTGTAGTTTCTGTTTGCATGAATGTGTATGATTGGTGAATGTAGTGTAGTGGCCAAAAAGACTAGAAAGGTTTGCTATACAAATACAGAGGCTGCTTCTAAACGTGCTCTGTTTCTTGTTTTGTGTTTTCTTTCAGGGGGAGATTTTTCCGGAAGTCCATATTCCCATCCCCAGTATTCCACATACAATGAATCGTGGAGATTTCCTAACCCCAGCTTATTAGGTAGGTGCTTCCCACATCTCTGCACCCAGTTCTGCTTACAGGAACTGGATCAATAATTGTATCAATGAATTTCATTTCATTCTACCTCACATCCCAATTCCAGCTTCTCTAATACTCTCTTGTAATATGCTGTATCTTTCATGCTCCACTGTTCATTTTTTTCATTACATTATATTTCTTTCTCTATTGTACCGTACAGTACAATACATCACAGACATACTAATGGTTCTGTGGGAGGATGTTTTAAAAGACTGGCAATTTGGGGTGTGAATGGATTTGAAGAAAAGGGAAGACAGGCAGACAGAGAAAGAAGAAGGAACAGATTAACAGGCATTTATCTCCATCCGTTATCAGTGGTGCATTTCGGGATTTTGTGTTCACATTTCATTTTAAGCAGTTAATGTGGAGGAAGATCTCTGTCACCCCTTATTTTTACGTTTTCATGCAGTTACCCTCACATTAACGACTGAGACTGAACCGAACTGCCACCAGCAGGCAATTTTAGCTTACAGCCTATGAACTAATCCACTTTGAAAGGCAACGTGACATGGCAGCAGTCTTAATAATGTGTTTTCAGACAACAGAATCCAGCACCAGAAATATAGAAAAAGATGTCTTTTGTTGATTGACTGCATCTTTTTGTAACATTGCATTGTGGTTTGATTTTTTTGATTTAGCACTAGCGGTGGGTGATGTGACAATGCCATCAGAGATTTTGCCATATCATTTATAATGTACTACCTATCCCTTTAATATCTCTGGGGGGTTGAGGCCATTACCGATAATGTTGCAAATCCATGAGCAAGACTGATTTAGGTTATTGGATTTTATATGATTTTTTTTGCATCAATGTGATGAAATACCTTGATTTGTCTGGTATTTAATTTACTGGATTAGCCAAAAACAGTCCATTAATAATTTCATTATCGATTTTTCAAGAAATTGTAGTATATCACAATATAAATCAATATCCTGATATAAAATCATAGAGGATTGATAGAGGAGTTTATTCATATTGCCTGGTTAGATTATATGCTGTCATTTTCTGGCTAGAAGCTAGAGGATCTTTCATTGCAGGACTCATAGTCTCAGTTATTGTGCATCGGTACCGCTACCGGTGAGTAACTCCTACCAACTAATGACAAAATCCATAAATTACTGTCACTTGAAGATGACACAAGGTTGCAGAAGTTATGCTGAATGACATCGCAAAACTGTCCTCATGTCTCTGCATCAGTTTTTAAGAATAAAAATTAACCCAGAGCCAGAAACAGTTATTGTCAAAGTTATTGTCTATAAGGAGCCATTTTAGGGGTCACGTTTAAAGGTGAAACGGTCAAGGGGTGACGGTGTAAAGGTCAATAGGTGAGAAGGGTCAGCGCTGACCTGTAGTGTCCCCCCCCCCCGCCCCTCCACCCTTTCCTCTCCTCACCTCTCGTCTCCCTCCTTCCCTCCACCCCCCCAGTGTTTCAGCAGGATTATGGGTCTCTCCTGGGGACGGAAATCGGCTGCTCCTCCAGTCTCTTCACCAGCCAGGCAGGACAGATGCAAGGTAGGTGGAGAAAGAAAGAAAGAACAAACGAACGAGAGAAAGCAAATGAAATGAGTACGTGCAATGATTCACGTGTATGTACAGAAGGAGGTGCAATGATGAGGGGAATTTATGGTAGAGCATTGAAAGAGAAGGAGACTGTAAGGGAACTTTAGTATGAGGACCAGACGCACATAAGAGACACTGAAAGGTTTAAGATTGATGGCAAGGGGGACGTAGAGGCTGAGATACAAAGGAAAGGCAGGGAAGGATGAGAGTAGAGGTGACAAATGAAAGAAAGGGGAGTTTTAAAAAAGAGGCAAAAGGGCGTCTGAAGTCTTGACTGAGACTAAATAGTTTGTCAGGCCAGCTTAATGCCTCACTTCCCCAAAGAGCCTCGTGAGATTACCTGGACTGTGGACAGACATAACCTGTCAGCACCCAGCTGGGCTGATTGATGGAAGTGACAGAGACAGGTGTGCGTGTGTTTGTGTGTGTGGAAGGTTATTTTTTTCCTTCCTATGTGTATTAAGGTGTGTGGGTGTGGGTTTCTGTGTGTCTTTGGGGTTACAGTATTGAATTGACCTCTTCCCTGAGGAGAGAATAGACTCAAGGGATCAGCGGTAGTAGAGCTGTACTCAGTGTGTCAGCTTAGACTGTCACTTAGATAGTGTGTGTGTGTTAGAGAGAGAGAGAGAGAGAGAGAGAGAGAGAGGGAGGGAGAGAGAAAGAGAGAAAGTGAAGGGGGAGATGAAGAGAAGAGTGTCAGAAAGTAGACTGAGTTCCTTTTATTGGTTGGACAAGACAAGCAGACTGTCATTAGCTCCATCAGCTCATGTCATCTCATCCCAGCCTTTCACTACTGACATTCAAAGTAAAATATAATCTTAACAGAAAATTGGAGCTGCTCATTTCACATTTACACGGCATTACAGTAACCTCAGGTAGTTAAAGGATCATTCTGATTTATTACAACTTTGGTCTTTTTTCTTTTTGTCATTTTAACCATCATTCCTACCCGTAATAAAAATTCCACTGGCCAGGTTAATTGCTCATATCTGTGAACGTGATGACACTGCAACAGAAGTGGGACACTGGGAAAGAAACATGAGTTTTTTTAAGTTTTAAACAAATCACCAAGTTAGCCAAATTTTTTTGGAAGAGAAAGTAAATGCTGTCATTGGGTAAGCACACTGTTTTCTCTGTGCAATGAGGGATTATTACTTCGAGGTAGTGTCTGAACATCTCAACATATCAGGTGCATATAGGCAAAAAGGCAAAAACAAGGTCAAGAGAAAAAAATCACTAGAGAAAAAGGCAAGTGAATAGATACTCTTGAAAAGATGATGGTCAAATGAATGAGTTATTATTTCCTGTTGTATGCTCACTTTAAATTTTACAACAAAACACAGTGGAACATTAGCAGCTGTAGAGCCAGATATTTCCCTCAGGAGTAGGTGGAAATCAAACACATTGCTAGACTTCCATTCATCAGGTGGTCAGAATCAGGAATCCATATTAATGCTAATGTTGCTCTGGATCTACTGGATTTGTAGGCAATGGGCAACAGTATGCTAACACATTCCCCATTTCAACTTCAACAACTATTACGTGATAATACAGGATATCAACCTTACGTTTACAGCTTGTTGCATTGCCCAGAAGTGGCCAAAAGTTAAATTAATTCAGGTTTAAATAAGCTGAATGAACCATTTGCGTTTGTGTTTCTGCCCAGGGTCCCCGTACTACTACAGTGCAACATCACGGGGGGCGGGGCCTGCTGCTACTGCAACAGCCTCCGCCTACGATCGCCACTGACCCCTCCTACTGAGAACAGAGGAGGATGAGGAGAAGGAGACGAGGGAGGGAGGGAGGGATGGATAGCACCAGCACCAATCAGTACAAACCTGCCTACGCACGGACAACAATGAGGATGAAGATTTCAAATTTCTGACGTCAGTGAAGTTTGAATTTTCTTTGATTGACACTTAAAGCCAACAAACGCACTGCTGGCCTGCAACACAGACATGCTGTTTGGGTATTACATTACTGAGAGGACACAGGTGTGGCAGTGTCAATATGTGATAGATTAAGAAGATTTTTTTTAAGCACGTAAATTGGACTCCAGTAATTTTGTCAAGGCTTGGTATTCATTGTTTTTAAACAGTCACCTACAAATCCAAGAAATCAGTGGACTGTGTGTGCAACAGAGACTGAAACTGTATTGTGGTCTTCTGGGTAAAATGTGTTTTCAGGTTGAGTTGATCAGAGCAAAATCACTTATTCAAACAGTCTTTTTATGCCCCGACATCAATCAATCAATTTTCTATGCCATGCTACGGTGAAGTAAAGACAATCCAATTCTCATAACTTTAAATGACCAAAATCACTTAAAGCATTACCATTCTAGTCTCTCTGCTGTAGATTCAACACATTTCCCCTGGGATCACAATGCTTAATATTAAATGGGATACCCTACTTGTTCATGGGAGTGTCCAGTTTCACAATTGACCGTTCGCTAAGCCCCCCTTCCTACCCTCATTAGTTACTGTGCTATGCCTGGAGGAAGTGGAAATGGTGTTAAATGTCGTAACAAAACAAAGAAATCTTTAGCTGTAGCCTGTAGTGACTTAACAGTTCATTGATGGCACAGTTAGCTAATGGTCAACACAAACCTCAACATCTGTCACTATTTGTTTGCGTTACACTAATCAGATTTTGTGTTCATTAATAATAGTGTAATTGCTTTATTTGTGTTTCTAAAAATACATTTTTAGTTATTTATACAAGCCAAGCTCAAACAGCACGACTTCAGTAAATCCAGCAGAATACAGAATCAACCTCTGTTAACGTGCCTCCCATCATTTCCCTCCTTAATTGCACATGCAATGAGAAGAGAGGAGCACCTTGCAGACACTCAAACAAATAACACTCCGACTCCAGCCAGCTTGATAAATACAGCATGTTTGAAAAACAGACACAAAGGCCTTTGTAAATCTGGCCCACAGTTCAATGTATCTTTACACCTTTGCTTGTCTGTTGATGGTTTTTAAAAAAGGAAGATAACACTCCACCCTCCAAACTTTAAATGCAGAGTATTAGTCTTACTACAGCCAATCCAAAGCTTGACAGGTCTGCCGTGCCTAGTTGTGGTTGCTGAGCTATGACTGGATAGTTGCTGTTGGGGGTGGGCTTTAGCAAGCGGTCAATTTGAGCCATTTTAGCCAGATCCCACTGTGCTTCCCCAATAAGGAAATCTGTATCCTAACATCCACACTATCATTCAAAGTGGTTTCAATGCCACTGACTGGCCTTCCAGTAAAGCACAGCCTAAAATCTGAGCCCTCTACTGTAAAACGAACAATGTACATGTCACATCAGACCAAAATCAAATCCACCAGGGAGTGTTACTGTACAGGAAGGTGCTATCCTACCTCCCCAGCCAAGATTTAGTCCTGATCAAGAGCTATTTATAATGGAGGAGACACAGAGTAATATATTAAGAAGCTTTTCTGCGCTGCACTCCGTGAGGAGAGTGAATGCCTGTAATGATTTATAATATGTGTCACGCTGTTGTGCTAGAATAGTGATGATGATGATGATGATGACGATGCAGTGAAATATGAAATCTTAAAAAACTTTCAATATGAAAAGAAGTCTTTGTTTATAAATATGACCTGATTGCGATTTTCCTGTTTATAGTTTATAGTATCAGTTGACACCGGTGCCATTGAATAAGACGCCATTTTTCCCCCGCTTCCTGAATATTGAAAAGAAGAGCCAGGAAGCAGTGGCACCCTCTCTTTCTCTCTGTCTCTCGCTCTTTTTCTATCTCTCTCTTTAAACTCCCCAAAGATGGGCCCCCCTAGTGGATCGGCTGACTAACTACAAAAGCACAAAGAGACTCAATCATCATTTAAAGGCGCCATTTTGCTTTCCTTTCAGAACCATTTAGTACTTCTTCTTCTTCTCCCCCTTTTGAGTGCTTGTCCTTGTGCTGTTTGACATCCTGAAATTGTTTCTATAAAAGCTTGCTTTCGTGAAAAAACAAGTGAAACTGTTTTCTTTTTTGTTTGTCTCCTACATCAGTTCTGCGCTGTGACAATGTATGACACCAGGGTTTGAGGCCTTACCCATCCTGTACAGACACAGTAGGACAGAGTTGCCCTTCAGCACTGATCTGAAATCAGTGTGTTATCCCTCTCACATGTTTGAGGGCCCACGGTGTTGATCTTGTGAGGGGGCAATATCTTCCTAAACCTGTACGTAGCTTCCTGTCTCACTTCTGTCCATACAAGATTTGTACAGTAATCAGTGAACGAGAAGAGAAGACACAATGTCAATAGCAATTATTTACATTTGACTTTAGATTTTAGTGATGAAGCTTTCTTTATGATAAAAAGACTAAGAGGTGTGTGGTGTTGTTTTAGCCATCGTCTGCAAGTGTTTACATATCTTTTGTTTTTTTGTTTTGGGGTATGCGTGGCTGGCCGTAGCGCCTTATTGCTACAGTGTAGTTTTGCTAGCTAACAGATTGGAGGCACCGAATCTGCAGCGTGAGACATAAAATATAGCTATATAAACATATAACTATAAACACTGAACAAAGCTGTTAGTTTGTCAATCTTTGTTGTTTCTTGTTTTTGAAATAGTGATAGAGTGGATCATTTTACATTTGTAGATCTCAAAAGTTGTCCAATCTTCTAAAGAAGATTCTTATGACGGCTCACCTGCTGTGCTGCCAGTGGGCACCGCAGCAGGAGCCTTTCCTTATTTCTGTCTCTCTCTCTTGATCTTTCTGAGGCATTATTGAACCTGAACCACACCAGCTGAAAACAAGGACAGTGCCTTTAGTTTTATATGTCAACACCCACCCAACCCCTCCCCACCCGACTGACAACGCATCACTAAAACAAGATTCAGCGTCCCTTCTTGCAACTCCTAAACTTGCCTATCTGCCCATGCAAACAGCAGCCTTTACATTTACATACTGTATCAACAGTAACACTGCACCTCTGATAACAGGACCTAGCCCTGATCAGGCACATTACACATTACGGTTCTGCATTGATATATCCCAGAACTCTGAAATTTCAGTCACAGATTCACTAATGAAATTTGTAACAGGGATAATGTTGAAACTCATCTCATGGTAAATCCTCTTAGCAAACAACAAACGACGTCAGGCAGCTGGAAAGTAACAAAAAAATATATATATTCCAGGAAAGTTCCATTTCTCTAAAGTCAATATAAGCCATGTAAAATCAAAGATGGCTGAGGACTCCTTCCTCACTAATTGATTATAATGATGCGTGCAGAAGAACACTCAGTGCTGCTACTGGTAGCCTGTAGATGTATAAATGAGATTACAGTTTTAATCGCAGTAGATGTAACTGCGGCTGATTTTTGCAGACTTGATAGACTAATGTGAGCTGCAGGTGACTGCAGGTGACTGGGAATAAAAACGGCGCTGTCAAGTCGGACACATTCTACCTGCGTGAGCTTCTGGTGCGTTCCATTTGATATGGGAAGCTGGAAATTTCAAAGGGAACACGCCCTTAAGTCAAATTTCCGACTTGGAAAGTCAGGAGAAATGCTGCGTTCCAGGCAACTCGGAACTGGGAAATTTCCGACCTCCAACTAGAAAAACTTATCCTGGAACGCCACTTGAAGTCGAATTTCCTACTTGTGAAGTCGGAGAAAAAATATGTACCCCGACTTCACGAGGAGCAGCTGAATTACGTCATAAAACAATGTCAGTGCCCATGGAACACACACTGTAAATGGTAAACCATAAACTAAAAGGCAACAAAAAGTATATTTACATGTATTTAAATTAAAATAATAAGATCATATAGTAAAACCTGTTCTACATGTACATTGATGTAGAAATATGTTAGGCATATTAGGTAGCTGGCTACAGTAAAGAATCTCATAAAGTCATCTTCTCTGCATTAAAGTTATTGTTAAAAACATTAGGAAGTGACTTGAGGGTTACTAAACCACTACTGTCACAGTCAGCCCTGGTTTTCGTTCACTTTCGGCGTCATGCACCACCATGCACCTGGAACGCATTGAAGTCGGAAGTTTCAACAAGGAAATATCCCAGTTCCGACCGGTCTCGAACATGGCAATAGGCATTACCCCAACTTTGTGATCCAAGATGGCTACTCTGAGTATCAACAGTTAGTAAAAGCTGTAGTTTATACTGTTTATTAGCACGTCTGTGTACTTGTATCTCAGATAAACACACACAAAGTGCTGTCAAACGTCTGTGGATGTGTTGCTACAGTGTTTTGTATGAGTAAATATCGCACAATGTGTTGTTTTTTTATCAACCGGCCTAACAATGGCTAACCTGGCTAGTTGTAAACAATGGCTGGCCGAGCAAGGTTTTCCGACTTGTTAACTGGAACGCCGTCAACTCGGTGTGACATCATTCCCAGCTCAGACCTCCGAGGTAAATGGAACGCACCATTACTGTGAGCTGAAGTCAATGACTGATCTTGCGGCATTTGTAAAGAAAAATGCCGCGAGACCAGGCAAAAGGTGGTTCCAACTTTGTGCAGCTGGAGAAAAGCAACTGCGGCCGCCGTACACGCCCCTTAGCCACCTTGCTCCCGCCAGGTTTTAATGTCATGTGAAGTGGTGACGACACAATTTCTATCCAGCATGCCTTATGTTAAGTCCAGCATGCATCACGTTAAGTCAGCGCTGCGCAGAACCACATGAAGTCAAACGCACCTATTGTTGCAATACAGCTGTGCAATAGCACCCCTGTTGATGAGGAAGGAGTCCTGCCTTGTAATGAATACAAGAAAAGTCCTTTCTCTGATGGAATAGAGAAAGAATAAATAATGTTTATAGCCATGAAACTATTTCTGGCATTGCCATGAAATTTGGTGAATGAATGAATCCTGAATGAATGACTTGATGATGATTCTCTGACTTTTAATCTAGCACCAGCATCAGGTCAAAATCTGGTCTAAACATCAGTATGTTAGCATTTAGTTCAATACAAGTCTCTCCACCTAAGTGCAGAGTCACAGAGCAGCTTGTTTTGCTGTACACTCATAGTCTTGTTGTTACTTCAAAGTCATCTGTTGTCATTTTTTTCTAGCTTCAAAGTCGCCAGGGTTACCTAGCGTCCACTGAGTTTATATTTTCAACATTTTTCCGTGACAAATTTCATGAATGTGTCTCTGGGAGATATTTATACACACTATATAAGGCCCTGGATCAGGGCTAAACAGGACCTACTGGCCAGAAAAGCAGTGAACACCGAGAAAAGGCACGAAATATACAAAAAAAGCCAAGAAGAGACAGACAGCTTGTAAGTCTGTTCATTAACATTGCTTTTTTATTCAACCAGAGAGTCTTTTAAATTAATTACACAATTTTTCACAAACACACACACTACTGTAAACATGAAGAAATACTGATTGAAAGTTCTCCTTGTGGAGGTGAATCCAGTTGCGCCTCCTTCGACACCAAATTGGACGCCCATTCTCCAGTGTAGCTCAGAATCCACAGTGATACGTTAACAGGATTATTTGTTTAACTATGCATCTCGTAGTGACACAGCTTGCCTTGCCATTGCTTTGACCTAATTGGTTCACATGGGGAGAGAAGAGGTTCTCATTGGGCCGCAGTCGTTTCGATTGGCAGCCGTGACATTGACTGCCGCGATGAGGGGGGAACTATCATTGTGGGTGGTACTGTAGGAAGCACGGTCGGCAGAGGCCACACACACACACACACACACACACATAAATATAACTACAGACACACACTCTCCCTCCCTTTGTCCTTTGCGGAGTGGTGATCGCCCCTCCTCTCATGCCCCTGTGTTCCCCAGGGGAGGCCAAACCTGCTGTGCCATCAGAAGCTCATCCCGTCTTTTTTCTCCCCCTCCCTCAGCCCTAATCTCATCATATCTGATGCACACCCCCCCCCCACACCTTCTCTTCTCTTCCCCTCCTGTAGCACTGCCACACTACCAGGATTAGGAATATTAAAACTATTCTGTTGATTTCAGGCCTGTGACCTTCCTCAAAAAGTCCTCCCTCGTTCTTTAGACAGCCCTATTAATCCTTTTCTCCACTCCTTTCTTACTTTTCTCCCTGACTATTCAGACGTGATGCTCACTGTCCTGTCAGAAAATTCTGCATAGGAATGAAGCACGGTGTTTTGTGCCAAAGCGAGGTCATTTCAATGGCAATATTGCTGCCGGTATCTTTATTTGGCCAAGAATATTCTTTGAGATTGCATTTTAGCATTCAGTTTTCTCTTCATGTATCTACAGAGCATTTAAAACACAAAGAAACACTAGTTTCAGATCAAACAAAGACGTTTCATTTCCTGCTTTGCTAAAGTTTACCATCCATGAAAATACAATCGCATCCTGATTTTGTTTTACCCCAGCTCCTATTCAAATAAGGAAGTGAAATAAATGCAAATTAGTTGTTTCCTTTATTATGATTTCTCACCGAGTGTGCACTGTCTGACTGTATCTCAATATGAATCCACGAAGATGGCTACTGCCTTCGTAAAACCTGAGGGGATTTCAGCATCACAACTTGACAGCAATTAGTGGCACAATCTGTTTCATGCTTGCTGATATAACTAGGCTCTGGACAGATCTCGTACTGAAGTGTTACAATGTTCTGTACATCTTAATATTATTCAACTGTGGAAGAGGAGAAATACACAGGACTCAGCCTACAAAAATCAACTGTGCTTTTCAAGCAGATGTTTCAATCAACAAAAAAAATAGATAACATGATTCTTCACCTTACTGTGGCCTTTCGTGTAACAATCTGGAGTTTTTTGTGTCCATGGCTTCCTATATGGGGTGTTAAAGAGACATTTATATCTGTAATGTTTTGGTAAAAAAAAGAACAAACAAAAGACAGAAAGTAATACATAGAATGCAAATACAGATTCAAAGATGAAATTAGGTTTTAACGATTCAGCTCTATTCTTCAAAATCCAACGCGACAAAAAGAAAACATATCTGTACCATTCACCAAAGCCTGTGATGCCTGTTTTAAATGATAGATTCTTGTACAAAAAAACATATAAAATAGCAGAAAAGACTTACAGATACAAACACAAAATGAAGATAAGAAATGCCTTCAAATATTCTGGAGGGGAGGATTTTAAAAAAAAAAGTAAAAGAAATGCTTCTTTAAGAAAATGTGTATGTTTTTTATTCGATTTTCTAGTAGTTGCAAACAAACTTGGTGTTTTTTCTCTTTGTGTGTCGTGTGTTGTCTTAATATTTGAATGTATTTTACTGCAGTGCGAATTTGCCAAAGATATCATATCACTTAATTTCTCTCCTTTATTTTTTTGTTTCATTTCTTTTTGTTCCTGAATTGTGACCAATTTTGTTCAGAAAACTGGAAATAAATGGTAAATTTGATATTATGCTTATTTTTCATATTTCTATTGTTAATATTATTGTTATTTTATTTTCTGGGTTTGAGTTTACTGTGAAATATTAAATTGCAGTTTGCTTGATGCATCTCTTCATACTCAGTCTGTGTACATGTCCATCTGTCCACCTGAGTGACTGTTGTTGGTGAATTATTCCATTTATGTACCTGTAATGTGAAGCTAAGAAGTAATTATTTGTAAATATTTGCCATAATTTTATTGGTCCTTCAGAATAAAAAATAATTTTTTGGAAGTTAAAGTTTCTGTGTCAGTACTTTGCTGCAGATGTACACTTGCAAACAAACAACACACACACACACACACACACACACAAATACTTTAAATGAAATGACACATTCCTCAAAATCAGCCTGGACAGCCGGAGACTTCCAGAGCAGTGTGACCCTGCAGCGTAGCTTTCATCCTGGGGACACAGATCTCTTCTTGGCATGTCTGTCTGAGTGAATGGAGTGTCCCAGTGCTGCAGTCTTGGCTGCTGGCCGAGTCCAGGAGGGGGCAGAGGTGTGTGTGTGTGTGTGTGTGTGTGTGTGTGTGTGTGTGTGTGTGTGTGTGTGTGTGTGTGTATAGAGTAAAGGAGAAAGAGGAGGGGGAGAGGAGTGATAATAGGACACAAGCCACGACATGGCGACAACACGCCACACACACAGAAAACAGCACAAGCCCAGCTTGAGACACAGGCTGGTCCGCAGCTTGGGTGCCTGCCCAGGACGCCAGGACAGCACAGTGCGCTTTTGTGTGTGTGCAAGTGTGTGTGCGTTCAAGCTCATTTTGGTTACTTGCCAACTAAAGGCAGCCTTGAAAGGTTGTGTAAGAATGCAGCAACACTTGTGAAAGATCACAATCACTGTTTTATTCCAGCAATCAGGGCTGAATTAACCTGCTAGAGGGCCCAGGGGCAAAATAATTAGCTGCGGCCCCTAGTGGGCCCTTTTCAAATACATTTCCTCATCCCATTTTTCTTCCCAGGGCCACAGAAATAAATTAGTATTCCTATGCTGAACTACTTGCATTGCCCAGGTTTACAGTGTTAGTAACAATTTCATCTCTATAAACAGATATAGGCATATGAATGCAGGATCTGTAGGCAAGAAAAAAGATTTCTGTATCAGAACGTTTGTATTCTGAGAAGTACTGACCAGTCATGTTTGAGCGTTAAGCTTTTTATTAGCTTTTTATTAATTTATTCACATTCAAATTGTTATTGTCAGACGATAGCCAGTGCGCACAAACGAGGAAGTCTTGACCAGCACATGTGTTATCCAGATATATGCTGGCCACACTGGAACCCCCAAAACATTTTTACATTTACTGGTCATGATGTGTACACAAATGAGAGTGTCCTCCAGCCCACTTGATGTAATACCGACAAAGTTTTTACTGAAAGTAATGGATTCTGTTGGGCCCCATTTGATCTCTGTTTTTAACAGCTCCCTATCTACTGGTTGTGTCCCTGATTATTTTAAAATGGCTTGCGTGAACCCACTTTTAAAGAAACCTGGTTTAGATCCCTCCTTCCATTAAAATTTTAGACCAATTTCAAAACTGCCTTTTATTGCAAAGATTTTAGAAAGAATTGTGTCCAAACAGCTGCTCACTGTACTGGAAAATAACAAATTATTTGAAAAGTTTCAGTCTGGTTTTAGGAAGTACCACAGCACTGAGACTGCCCTGCTTAAAGTCACCAATGACCTTTTAATGTCTGCTGATGAAGGTATGTGCTCAGTTCTGGTACTCCTGGACCTTAGCGCTGCTTTTGACAACATCATGTTAGACAGACTGAGGCACTGGGTGGGGATCTCTGGTACGGCCCTAAAATGGTTTTCATCCTACCTGTCAAATAGGAAGTTTTGCGTGTCTGTAAACAACTATGTCTCTTCGTTCTGTCCAGTTAAATATGGTGTGCCTCAGGGGTCGGTCTTAGGACCCATTTTGTTTTCCTTGTATCTGCTTCCCCTTGGAGATATTATCCATAAACATGGTATTTCTTTTCATATTTATGCTGATGACACACAAATGTACTTGCCCGTCAGATCCACAGACCCTGGAATGCTGAGTTCACTTAACAACTGCCTTTGTGAAGTTAAAAAATGGATGTCAAATAATTACCTCCAGCTGAACTCAGACAAAACAGAAATCCTGGTCATCGGGTCTCAGCAGATGGTAAGTCAAATACTGCCATCTGCTGGTTCCCTAGTAAATCACATTAAGCCTGTGGCAAAGAACCTTGGTGTTTGGTTTGATAGTAATTTAAATTTCGAGCAGCACACCACAAAGCTTGTTCAACCATGTTTTTATCAACTTAGAAATATAGCAAAAATTCGATCCATGTTAACTTTTAAGGACACCGAGACCATTTTACACGCCTTCATCTCATCACGCCTGGATTATTGCAACAGCCTTTTCACCTGTTTAACCCAAAAATCTATTGATCGACTCCAGACTGTCCAGAACTCAGCTGCCAGGCTTTTAACCAGAACAAAGAAATATGACCACATTACTCCTATTTTAGCTTCATTACACTGGCTCCCAGTAGGTTTTAGAATTGACTTTAAAATTCTATTGATCACTTTTAAAGCTCTTCATGGCCTCTCGCCTTGTTATAATTCTGACCTTTTAGTCCCATACACACCAGCACATACCTTGAGATCCTCGGGCAGAGGTCTGTTGTCTGTTCCAGAGTCTCGACTGAAAACTAAAGGGGACAGAGCGTTTGCTGTCAGGGCCCCGAGGCTCTGGAACAGCTTGCCCGAGGAAATCAGGTCGGCTGAGTCAGTGAACTCTTTTAAGTCCCTTCTTAAAACATACTTTTATAGGAGAGCCTTTCCTGATTTTATCCCTTTTATTGTATTTTACTAATTTTATATTTATCTTAAACGTGTATTTTAGTCTTTTCAATGTTTTTCATGCTTTTATCTTGTATTGTTTTTGTATTATTGTCTCATGGGTATTATTGTCTTTACACTTGTTAAAGCACTTTGTAACTTGTTTTTGATAAGTGCTCTACAAATAAAGATTATTATTACTTATTCCCCTTTGTAATAATTACCCTATTTATTTCTTGTCCGTTATAATCTTCAACTTTATTAATTACTTCTTTTTTTAAATGTATTTATTTATGTGTGTGTTAATATTTAATAGTCTGTTTTATTCTTCGGTTGCATTTTCTACCCTATTTCCCCAATCTCTGCCTGTCCTTTTTATATTTCTCTATGCATTTCTGCCTCTTTATGCAAATGAGGAGGGGCTGTGTCTCAAGGGGTGAACTTCTCCCCTATTGTGTGTGTTATTTTACTTTTAATACACATGTAACAGGTTTTATACTTCCTGTGAATATAATAATTCTTATTTTCATACTGTATATCCGTTGTGTAATGTGATAAATTATGTTGTATGTGGTGCTCGCATGGCGTACTATTGAGACTTCATTGCCCTCTTTAGATAAGACTCAGACTGCAACATGTGTCTTTGCAAAGAGAAACAGACAGAAAAAAAGTCTGTAACTCTGCCTGTCAGCTGGCTCTGCTCCATTAAAACTGAATTTACCATACAGAATTGAATACGAGTGCACTCCAGATTTAGCTGCAGCTAGCTGACCGTGTGCTTCTCCCTATACCGCAGTTCTGTGTCCATGCATGCAGCAAACTGAACACTGTCAGAGCGTCCACACGAAAAGGGAAGGAAGACATGTTTTGGTAGTATTGTCTTCAAATAGAGTTGCTAAACACCTCAGCGCACTGAAGGAAGCCATCTGACTGTGTGAGAAGAAAGCTTGTTGATGTGTGCAGGTAGAGTAGGCCTAGAGCTCTCCGGTCTGACTGGTCCACCAAAAGGGGAGAAGGACACAGTCCCTCCTCATTTGCATAATGAGGTAGAAATGCATAGAGAAATGTAAAAAGGACAGGCAGAAATAAATACCGTTGGGGAAATAAATAGGGTAGAAAATGCAACCGAAGAACAGACAAAAATATTAAAAACACACACACACACACACACACACACACACACACATAAATACATTTAAAAAAAAAAAAGAAAAAAAAGTAGTAATTAATAAAAGTTTAAGATTATAACGGACAATAAATAAGGTAATTATTACAAAGGGGAATAAGTAAAGAAGATAATTAAAATAGATGTATACATTTATGTCTCCTTGTATAGTTTAATTACTGCCTACATTTATTTACTTTTTTGTGCATTTAATCAGATGCTTATTTATTTATTTCTGTACTTATTTCTGAATTTGTCAGGATCAATCCTCCATAGCTATGGGGGCCTAATCAAAGTTGCCATGGTCTATACCGATTTGAGTCTATATCGACTTTTACTTGCCTTTTCCCCCCCACTGTGAATTTATACATGGTCCAGTTGACTTGAGGATTGAGACACTGTTTTTACATTACCTTGGATGCATCTTTGTTAGCTTTAGGCATTACCAACATATCTGCAATAAGCCAATATTGCCAGACATATTTATAGTTTTGGGGTCTCATTTATAAATGGTGCGTACGTACAAAACAGGGCTGGAAAAGTGCGTACGCCACTTCCCAAGCAAAGTTTGTGATCTATAAAAACAAACTTGACGGGAGAATGTGAACCATGCGTAGGCACATAAAGAGGAGAAATGAGAAATGGCGACTCGCATGGCAGAAGGATGAAACTGTTTGAAATGAGTAGGCCTACTATTGTGAAAAATAAAATCTGACTATTACCTCTGAGTATTGTAGGCTTAAAGCCTTTCTGAATAAACAAAACACCCGTTTGACTTTCCCCAAAGTGCGCAATAAAACAACAACAAAAAATTTAAGATCATTTGCAGCACACAAAAGAACCAGATTTAGGATAATAAACACAAACAGAGATATATAAAAGAATGCCTCAAATATGTTGTACAGTTCAGTCAGGACTCATTAATTAATACTTGCATGCAGTGCAATTTATTCTCATAAATAAGGTGAACAGGAGGACAAATTACATTTAAATTGATGCCGTTTTCAGTGCGTCAGTCAAGCAAATAGGAGTGAATACTTTCATAAATCCTATTGTTATCAGAAGTTCGTTGCCTTATTGAGCCAAACGCTGTGCGCCAGCATGTGGACGTGATGTGCTGCTTGTAAAAACACATAATGGAAAATATAAAACTATTTTATTAAGTAAATCTTTAAGCTTATGTCATTTAGCCTTCAACCAGTCATATTTCTTTTAACTCATGGGCAGCCTCTTAAGTGAATGGACTGTTGTGTAGCCTAAATAAATGTTTAAACACAAGTGGAGTGCATTTGGTTTAATCTCTTTTCAAAGGAGGGAATCCAAATTACAACCTGGGTCATCCCATCTTGCCTGTGTGTCCCCCTCCAGTCAGTGACGTCACTACTCAAGAGGGATGCCCCTTCCTGGTTGTAAAGAGGTAGAGCTCCAGTGCCCCCTTTCCTCAGGTGCACAAGCGTTGCACCAAACATCATGCTTCAGCTTCACCAAAAGGAACGTCAGTGTCACACTGAGTTAAATTTCATTTTGTAGCTTCTCTGTCAGATTTTGTCTCCTTTTCTTCAGACATATTAATATTGATGAGGGGCGTTTCACTGACCATTTATAGGCAACTATGGGCGTTTGAAGGGTTGGACATGGAGCTCCCTCACGTGCGCCACATTTCAAGTTGATTGTGATTTATAAAGGGAACACTGCTTAGAAGTTTGCATATGCACGGTTTTATAAATCTAAATATTTTTGCCGTAAGCTATTCTTGGCTTTTGGGCGCATGTACACTTTTAGTGAGGATTCTATGCACAGTTTTATAATCGAGAACCCTGGTCTATACTAGAGCTGTTGAAATCGTAATATTGGCCTACTGCAATTTTCAAATCGCAGGAGGCGCAATTGTTAAAGGTAATGCGTGTCAAAATTTTAAATTAAATATTGTTGTGCTGCAGAGATGTCTTGGCTTACAAATCATTTTCTAGAGATTTAAGAAAGCATCTTTGTTTAATACGGACCCTTGCAAAAATCAAACCATAATTCATTTTAATGTTTTTCAATGAAAATTAGAAATATAATTTCCCCAGGTATCGCAAATCATAGCAGTCAGTCAAAATAATAGCAATTAGATATTTTTTCATAATCGTTCAGACCTATTCAATTCCACAATAAAGTGAACAGTAAAGCATGTTTTAATTTATCCCTGTGGCTACATATTTCTTCAGTATATTTCTAATATCTGTACTATGAAGTAACGATGAATCTGCTCGACCCCAAAATGCTTAAATATAAACTGAAAAACATATGACTTTCACTGTATATTAATTTAATACAGAAATAAATTCCTACAAGGCCCACTTGTAACCGAGTTGTAATAGTTAAGTTATATCAAAACATGTACACGTTATATTTTCCATGGGCGGCAGGCTGCCTACAAATTTCTACAGACGAAGATAATGAAGTGACCAGTCAGTTTATCTCGACCCTGCTGAAATCCAGTCAAGGCAGCTATCATGACTTCATGTTACTCTCACTGCTCTCGAACTAGTTAAGCTAACGTCAGTCTAGCATATTGCTAACCTACAGCCAGCCAGCCAGCCAGCCAGCCGACCGTGAGAAAACTCGCAGCATTGTCTTTTTCCGTCTGTTAACGGGCATATGATTAGAGACAGATGTAACAGCAAACGACAACGAAACACGACTTACTTGAGCTTTGTAGACGTTCAGAAAACGTCAAATATCTTTAAAGGGCCTGGGCTACACTGCTGCAGCACTGTTCTTTTCCGCCGAAGCCGTTAGTCTGCAGACATTTCAACCTACCGTCTGTGTTTTGTTTGATACACGTGAGGAGGAACCAGCTATTCTTCGCGACTCACCATCCGGGAACTCGTGCTGAGGGGTGTGGACCAATGGGGTGGACCGTCACTTATTGGTCCAAAAGTTAGATGGGCGGGTCTATAAGCCAATCACAGTGGGAAACGATTACAACGTCTGGATAGTAAACAAACAGTCCAGCTGGCTACCATCAGACAGAGGCAGATGACCCCAGTTCAAACATTTGTTCGTCTGTAACCAAATATACAATCGTATATTTACTGAAATACAGTACTTTCTACTTCTACTCCAAATAAATATTGTACTTTTACTCCATTATAAGTATGTGACAACTGTAGTTACTTTGTACATTAGAATTTTACATACAAAACATGTGGCCAGTTTATAAAATATAATTCATTTAACGATATTTAATATGTGACGGTTAATAAATATTTTATACCTTGTAAAATGGGAACCTGTTTGAACAATTATTTTGATGCATATAGTGTACATTAGTTTATTTTACATAAACATCGTCTAGTTAGAGAACATTTTTTTATTTTATTTAATGGAATGAAAATCAAAAGAAAATTTTATGTAAAAGTAGTAACAACACCCTATAAAAACGTAGTAGTATCAACGGTATTTCAGAGTGTTATTATATCATATTATTGGATCATTATGCATTAATGTGTAAGCAGCATTTTAGTCATGTTTCTGGTCGAGGAGAAGATAGTTCTGTTAGTTGTATCACGTTTTAAGAAATTAATGTATGTTTTGTGTGTGAAAATCCAAATAAATCACTCAGGGGAGAACCTGACAGCTTCAGTCTCTTACTTTTTATTTTGCCACTTAGTAAGAGATGGCAGCAACCTGTGATGTAAATCCCATGAAAGTAGTTAAACTTCAGTTGAAGTGTAAGTAATGAAAGCAACTGAAGTGTCACTAAAAGAGTGAAAGTAGAAATGTCATTTGAGTGAAATGCTCAGTTTAAGTTGAAGCCTCAGAGATAGTGTGTACAGTAAATACCCCCCACCCCCCAAAACAATAACAACAATTAGGTAAGATGTTGGGATGGGCATTTGTGTGATGTTGCATCCTGTAGCCTATATGAATGAAAATGCTAGTAACCCGTGCTAGGAACCAGATGTGTTGAGAGCACATGATGAGAAATGTCCTGAAGGCAAGTTTGAAAAGAACATAAACCTATGTGCCAGAGCTCATTAATGAAAGTTCCAGTTTCTACTCCATTTAGCTGGCTGTGTTTGTTCTGGACTGACTGACTGACGCTGTGCGCTGGCTGGCAGGGACTCGACGGCAACGGTGAGCTGCCTCTGAAGTGAAAAGAAGCGGTGGACGGTGAAAGTGAAAGGAGGGCTTCCTAACTGTGAAAAGGCACCGAGCAGGCAGTCCCCACACAGACAGACAACATAGGGAGAGAGGCCCCGGGTCTTGCTTCAAGGCAGCAGCAGTTCAGCAGACAGCCATGGCTAACATCGCGGTCCAAAGGATCAAGCGGGAGTTCAAAGAAGTTCTCAAAAGCGAAGAGGTGCAGTAACGTTACTGGATTTGTTTTGATTTTTAACTTAAAATCAGATCCTTTTCTTGTTACCGTTTTCAACTCCGGTAAAGTGTCTGTATTTTACCAGAGAGCCCTCGCTAACGCCAGGTGCCAGTCCTGTGTTGCGGCAGGTCAGGCCCGAGCAGGAGAACTTTAGCTAGCTTTAGCTCGATATCAGCGTCTGGTCGAACCTCTCCTGTTGTGGCTGGTGGGTGTGTTCAGGAAACAGCGGGGATTCAGCTTTGTCAACTGACAGGCCCTCTGTTTCTAACAAACAATACCGCATACCTTTGGGAAATTATCCAACTTAAACAAACCTATCGTGTATGGGCTGTAGCGCACGTTTCACACAAGATACAGTGGATGCTAACTAATGTTAACATAAATGAGTTACTGACAGTTCGGGTAACGTTATTTTGACATCTCATCTACTGTTAGCATTAACGTTAGCCTGTGGCGTTATGCTGTAAGGTTCACCAACTTAACACATTTATGTAACGTTAATCAACTGTTTGTTTGAGTTGGGAAGCGGTTATTTAACGTGTGTATTTTGTCATCCTACTGCCTGTCAAGTGTTGTTATTGTATGTTTGTAGTTACTTGCTAGCTTGGCTGTACTAGCAAGCTATCTATGGTGCTAACGTATTTAAACGCCTTAACGCGTCCTATGAAAATATATACGGCTTTGATTTTTTTTATAGGAAATGACAGTTGTCTGTACTGTTTAAAAAAAATAAAAAATTAAGGCGCGTGGGTTCATACTTGACAGAGACATGTCAACTTCAAGACACCGGCTAAGAGTTGTCAGTCCTTAACCAGCAGGGTAATTCATTGTGTCCCTTCTCATTTGTCCCAACTCACAGACAAGTAAAAACCAGATAAAAGTAGATTTGGTGGATGAGAACTTCACAGAGCTGAGGGGGGAGATAGCAGGTCCTCCAGATACACCATATGAAGGTATTGTCACACACCTGCATCATAATAACCTGACAAACTAGCTGCCACACGACTTTTGTTATGATTTGTCATGCTAAAACATTTTGTTGTTGTTCTTTCTTTTCAAGGTGGCAGATATCAACTTGAAATAAAAATCCCAGAAACCTATCCTTTTAACCCGCCAAAGGTATGCGTGTCAGTATCTCCCATCTGGTACCTGCTGTATGTCCTTTGCCTCTCTCTCACTCTTCAGTGCATGTACATCTATGCTATTATCCTGGTTAAGATAGTTTTGGAGTAAAATTCATATTCTGGTTTGAGAAACAGTGCTCTTAATCCAGTTTTGAAGGAACATGAATATGCTATCTGAAGTGCTCTAATAGAAAGCGGGACACTGTGGCTCCTAAATAACTGTGTAATATTGAGGTTTCTGATTACAGTCATGTGCACAGGTGTTACATAGTAGTTTGTCAGTGAATGGAAAAATTTGAGTTGTTACAATCTACAAGCCAAAATGAAAGAGGAAGTCCGATACTGATAAAACATTAGGGAGTTTCTGAAACGTTTAGTAATCAAAGACACACCTGCACACAGAGGATCAGAAAACCTAGATACTATTACGTTAATTTACACAGAGAGCTGAATCTTGATTTAAACATTGTATCTAAATGTAAGGGCGATAGACATAATATTCACTGCATTGCAATATTGATATATGTGGTAAATTAAGCTTCTCAAATCAGTTGAGAAACTGTTTATGGATAAAATAACCAGAGAGAGATGTCATTATTTTTTTTTTTTGGCTTATCCAGTGAATTAAATACCTGATAAACCCAGTGCTGTGTCTTATTGATGCAGAAATCATAAAAATCCAATATTGCCTAAAGCAGTTCTGCTCATTGACTTGTACCATTGTCCACAATGGCTCAATACACCCGGAGAAACAGCTACCACATTATAAACAGTATGACAAAATCTCTGATGGTAGACAAATAATTTTATCATAAATATTGTCATTCTGTCCAACCCTACTCAGATATGATCAAAACAAGAATAGACCAGGGCCCTGTTTCAGAAAGCAGGCTTAACAAACTCTGAGCTTATCCCTGAGCTCTGAGTTGATTGAGCCTGAGGTGGGAAACTCTGAATTTTCGGTTCTAGAACAGCTGATCAGAATAAGTTCAATCAACTCTGAGTATGTTGAGCCTGATGGAAGAGCGTGCGTGGTAATGAAAAAAAGCCATCATCAATGGAGCTCTGATACTACGATTCACCACGGCAACGGGTGAATAAAGGCAGAGTTTCCATTTTAATCGAGTGGAGCTAGAACTATTCTTGCGTGCCAACGTGAACCGTGATAGGCTCTAAAATGCAGGAGTGGAAGAAGGATCAATGCGTTAACATTATTAGGCCACTATACAGCGTTGCTCATCCATCATTACCAGACTGGAATTTCCTTAATGAATGATAAAGTGCTACAGCCCATTACATTTGATTTTAAATAGGAAGGCTATATTTATTAAGCAGTAACCCAACGGGACAAAATGCCGGTGGCAATCGACTACCTGATTATGAAAATATGTAGGCTATAGATCAAATATAAGACACAGTTTACTCATGAACCTGTGATTGTAAAGTCACAGTCACACCCAGCAGGTTAGCCTAATCATTATTTTTTGCAGTGGAAAATGTGTCTATAGGTTCAAACTGACTGTAAAGTTTTAGACTTCTATTTTACATTAATAAAATCTTGCTCACTTCGTATTTTTTTTAATGCTGTCAAAATACATTCAGACTGTCAGCAGCTAATAATGGAAAAACTCACTTTTAAACCTTATTTAAGCCTATTTGTTTCAGCTTCACCACAGTCATCCTCACTCAGAAATAGTCACATTATCTCCAGTTGATAACTATGATAGGAATGTTCCAATCAGTGCGACTAGCCTACAATATGAAAGATTACTGTTGATTGATCAGTTTTATAGGTTACATATTAAACAGTGATTGCTGCAGTAATGTAGCCCACAGTAGTCTAAGTGTTTTCAGTGCAATTGTCACAGTGTTATACCTAAAGACGGACATAGATTTTATTCTGTGCTGAGGATAAATCCACGATGTGTGGAGATCTGTCCATACATCGATGAGATTGTTCATAAAAGCGGTCATGTTTGGATGAAATACTAATAGCCTATCTAACAGGGATTTTAAAGTTTTTAATGATGTAAATGCATTCAGATGTGTGCTTTGATATGGACAGTATGAATGAGGAAATGAAACTGTGTGTCAAACAGCCGCCTCAAGGGGGAGGAGTCCGAGAGAAACTGACGGTTTTCCAACTTATCCTGTGAACCCAACCTCCTCCCGAGGAGCTTAGGTTCACATCATCAGTTGCCGGAGTTACTGATCTAGAGTTTATCTGATCTCACTCTCTGAAACAGAAAACCCAGAGTTTCCCTCATCTCAGGCTTAACATACTCAGAATTTTCACAAATCCCGCTTTCTGAAATGGGGCCCAGGATACACATGAGTTTGTTTGTAAATATTCCCATTGTAACCCACACTTGCCTCCTTATGGTCTCTAATCGTACCAGTTTTATCCAGATAACCTCTCACCTGTCTTTCCTAGGTGCGTTTCATCACTAAGATCTGGCACCCCAATATCAGTTCTGTGACAGGAGCAATATGTCTGGACATTTTAAAAGACCAATGGTGAGTGAGCCTTATCTGAACCTTCTGACCTACTGTACTCAATGTTCCAGTGTGACTCCCCCATCTCAAAAACAGGTAAAAACAAAACAAAAAACAACTTCACTTATCTGCTCCAACTTTGAATCTGTCTCACCCAGGGCAGCTGCAATGACCCTGCGGACGGTGCTGTTGTCTCTACAGGCTCTCCTCGCTGCAGCAGAACCAGATGATCCACAGGATGCTGTAGTAGCGAACCAGGTGAGAAAGATGTTTGTGTGTGTTTTTTATTCGGTAAAACTCCTCTCTTCAGATGGTTTTCAGTGGGGAAAAAAGCCAAAAATTAGAAGGATCTTTTTGTAGAATTATATAATATATAAAATATTTTGGTAACAATGTTTGTTTTGTGTCATATTTGGCCAGTTTTAGTCTGTCTAAAAGACAGTGTCTCCCTCTTTCTCACCTTCACTGTTTCCTGAATAGTTTATATTTCACCATGCTCACTGAGCTTTCTCTCTACATCCTCAGTATAAGCAGAACCCAGAAATGTTCAAACAGACTGCGAGGCTGTGGTCTCACGTCTATGCAGGTGCTCCTGTCTCCAGTCCCGACTACACTCGCAAAATAGACAAACTCTGTGCCATGGGCTTTGATAAGGTCAGAAACGCTTTCTGTTTTTGTTGTACCATAATGTTTATATGTTGAACAAAGCATAGTTTGGGGGGGGGGGGTATTGTTTAGTAAAGCTGAAACAGAAAATGAATAATCAGTTGTTTGAGTAATTATTCAGCAATAGTGGCAAGGGTTCTCTGGTTCCAGCTTCCTAAATGTAAATATTTTTGTTTTTATTTATGTTTTTCTTAGTCTTCTATGATAGTAAAGTGAATATCTTTGGGTTTTCGACTGTTGGTTGGCCAATTCAGGTCTAGTTTAACAGCAAGCTTGTCAGAGCGAGCAGGCATAATTTATTCAAACACAATTATCATGGGAAGATTTTATTGTTGTGTTTTTCAAAAAAAGAAGCTGCTTGCATCAAAGGGTTGACACATTTCATGTCCATAATAGCACTTACTTACCTCCTTTTTAACTCTTGTATTAACTTCATCTGAAGTTTTAATTCCATTTCCCCCCTCGCATACAGAATGCAGTAATAGCGGCCTTGTCGTCAAAATCCTGGGATGTGGAAACGGCGACAGAGCTGCTCCTCAGCAACTGAAACCCAGACAGGTGTGAGGACCACAAACTCCCTTCATCATAACATCAGCACCCTCCCCCTGGGCACCATTCAACCATTGCCTTTTTGTTAAGCAGACAACGCCCCATTCACCACAGCAGTCTGAGCCTTCTTTTCTAACAAGTTTGCTCGCTACAAACTCAACACTGGCAGCACAACGCCAATATGCACACCGCCCTGTTGCCTGTCTGACCCCCGTCTGTCCGTTATGCTGAGTCTTTTCTGCCACTAACTTAAAATGTGTGTCCTTGTAATCAGCCACCAATATCATTCAGTCATGCTTCTTGTCTTCCATGCCCTTTAATCATATTGACTCTGAAACTTTTTTTTTTCACAAATTTTTGTTCCTTCAAATAACTGCCATTGCCTGGCAGATTTCCCAGGGTAAAAATGTAAAGGAAGTCCTGCATACTGCTCTCACAGTACGTCACTATTTACTCCCTCCAGCATCCAGTTGGACATTTTATATCCGTTTGTTGTCTTTTATGGGCATTTAATGCTATTAAAGTCTAGCAGGACTAAATTATGACTGGATATTATTCTGCAGGAGCAGTGTAATGGATTATTTTTCAGTTTATCATAGACGCTTCTATCATTTGCAGAGGTTTGGATGTACACATTTTTTTTCTGTCTGTGTCGAATTACAGAAGATCACAGACATCCTGCACAGAAGAGGGGGGAAAAAAAAAGTCATGTAAATAGATGTGTGTAAATTTGAAAATACAATGGGGATATACTTTTTTTCTTACATGGCATTGTAAAACAAATTATTTTAAATATAAACTATGCCTAGTTTACAATTATATGGAGAGAGATCTTTTTATGCTTTTGTGATCCAGAAGAAGTCCTTTTAAATGCTCTGCTGTTTCTTTTTTTTTCTTCTTACGATTATTCAGGGGTGGCACAGCCAAAATCCTGGCCGTAATGGCATAGGACTGCCAGCTTAGGCCCTTGAAGGTCATTACATGACACCCTTTTCTGCTACACCACAATCCCATCTTTTTCTGTGTCCTTAATTGTCCTCGCATGTTTCTCTGCTGCCTTTGATTTTATTTGGCCAAAAGATGTGGTGATGGGGTGTCTGTTCGATTCAACACCCCTTCAGACTCGTTCTAACCTGAGAAAAGAGATGCCCGGAACCCCTGCTCGGCAAGAGTTTGGCATCTGTTGATTTGACAAGTATGTTGCTGGAAAATGTTCTCTTCCGCTCCGAACAGATGCCCCTGGCACCAACAGGAAGCACAACACAAGAAGAGAACGAGTGATTCTGAATGTCATTAAGGATTTGAGTTTGCAATGCTGTGGTTTTGTTTTTCAGAGCAGTCACTTTAAACCGCGGGCACACTGTTTTCAGCCACAGGTTTAGGATCTGCTCACCCTCTCTCATGCCTAATGTTGATCATTAAGAGGGGGAAGCTTTATCGCTAATCACAGATCCAATCCAGCTGTACTCAATCAAAACTTTGGCCATATATAGAGGTGTATAGGTGTGGTCCTATATTCCCAAACATGCTTTACTACACAGCCAAGTAAGACGCTCATTGAGGTGGCCTTTGAACATATGAGTAGTAAGAGGCTGGAATTCCTCTGTTGTTCTATGAAGCAGATTGCAGACCTGCAGTGTTTTCACATGTTTTGATTTGAGATATGTGGACTGTACAGAAATGTTTAGCATATAGAGAAGTGGCGTGTTGAATTCTCATATGGCCTTTTTTTTTTATATAAACTATCTTCTTTTTGTTTGCCCTCCAGCTCTGCCCCTACCAACACAATGGCATATTACAGTATTACATGAAGTTATCATGCAGTCTCTCCACTGACGCTGAACCGTTTCCAGCCAGAGCCCACCCCCATCCCAAAAAAGGTTCATGGATAGGGAGACGAATGCGCACACACACCATCTCTTTTACTTGTAAATAGACAGGTTCTTGATAAAGAGCTGTGTTGTTATCACTAGAGTGCACCACTGATGGCTGGATTTATATTTTGTAAGAGAAAGAAAGGACATAAAGGAGAAGAGGGCCCCCATTCTCCGCGTCTTCCTGGTGTTCTCATTATGTACAATATTGCACGATGACAAAGCAAAAAAAAAAAAAAAAGGGGCTGTTGCATCTCAGTTTCTCCCTTTGGAGTGAGACTTATTTTCCTCTTTAGTTTCCTTGGAAGCAAGCATCAGCAGTATAAAAAGCATGGTTATTTATTGTGACAGTGTCATGTTTCTTTGATTAAAAAAAAGTGGAAATTCAAGATTGCTTCTGTTGTGTCTTTTCAAAACTGCACTTCGTAAACATGGCTGATCAAGACAAAAGGCACTGCATGGTGACATCTAAAAGCATTTATTTTCTGGAAAAAAAAAATTAAATATGTTCATGAGAATAGGCATACTTTTAACTACATCAACACAACCCGCAAGGTTTCCACTCACGCAATGCTTAAAAGCAGGCTTTGCCCAAGAAAATAAGTGACAAAGTACAAAAAGAAAATATAACTGTAAAAAATGAACCAAAAAAAGAACACGTACTGGTGTAGTGATAAATCATTTATGCATTCCAAAGTTAAGTACTGTTTCATACTTCAGCAGTAACAACAAACAAAACTAGTTCAAACCCAGCTCGATCTCAGAGCCCCTGACCAGTCTAGAGTATGAGGCAGGAAACGGAACTTGGAGTACAGAATCCACCACTGTTTGACAGTTTAAATTTGTCCTTTATCACACTGGAAATAAATCAAAAGCCCTTCAAAAGCATCACAGGTGGCAGGTAAGAGGCCACCGAGGGTTTCTACCTGGCCTTTTGACGCTATAACCAACTAAAGCCCCTAAACGTACCAAAGTTAGAAACAAAACATACCAAAGTTTACAAAATTTAGGCGCTGGTACATCTGTTAAATGCACAAATCTTATGCTATGATGTTCCCATATTTTAGCCATTTTCTTTTAACTGTCTTGGATATTCAAAAAGTTTAACTGCAAATGTGCACATGGATATTTACAAAATTCAACAGTTTTAAGTTAAACTGGTGAGCTTGAAAATTTAAACACAGAGACAAGGATGAAGAGGTCAGGACACATACAGTAGGATTTTTCCCAGGGAATTTAATAAGCAACAATCATAACCAGATTAAAACGTTTGTAAAATGTCCGTCCTGTTTTTTTTCTTAAAAATGGCTCCAAAAAAGAAGCAAAGAGCAACAAACACAAAGGGAAAAAAAAAACATGTTTTTTGAGTAAGACCTACATACAATGAGCTTTAAATCATGACTATAAGGTATTTTAAACCTTCTAGGATGTCAGTGGTGTGTGTTTGCATGTGTGTGTGCACAAGTGTGTATTTTAAGAAAGGTCCATAATGTGTCCAGAAAAGCTTTAGAGTCAGAGGAGCGTGTGCGTGGGGGGTTGGGAAGGTATGAGGAAGAGTCTGGCCCATTTTCTACAGTCTTGATGTCACCTTCATCGGCTTCCTCTTTACCTGAAAGACAGCAAATTTGGACTTGATCATCTCTCTGTAAAGACCATTTCAACACATAATGACATTGACAACCTAACATTGTTGTAATTATCCGTGGCTGGTTGCTTAAGGAATACAATTCTTCTTTTTTTCTGAAAACCAATGACTCCCTGTTAAGGTCTTTTGAGAGAGGGACTTAAAACTGTTGCAGATGTCTGTGTAAAACTAAAACTCGGAACTTTAAGATCCATTAACAGTACATGTAATACACTGCAAATGAATTACGATGATTAATAAAATTTTCAAAGACAGATGCAAAACACTTGGTATACATTTCTTTTTAAAACGAAACAGTTTAAGACTAAAAATGTAACCCCAGGTGAAATCTTGTCTGACGTACACTGAACAAAATTATAAATGCAACACTTTTGAACTGCACATTTTCAAGTGGCCTTTTATTGTGGCCAGCTTAAGGCACACCTGTGCAATACCCATGCTGTCTGATCAGCATCTTGATATGCCACACCTGTGAGATGGATGGATTATCTCAGCAAAGGAGAAGTGCTCACTAACACAGATTTTGAAAGATTTGTGAACAGTATTTGAGAGAAATAGGCCTTTTGTGTACACAGATGAAGTCTTAGATCTTTGACTTCAGCTGATGATGAATGGGGGCAAAAACAAAAGTGTTGCGTTTTATAATTTTGTCTACTTTTAGTCTACTGTCTTTAGGCGGGGCACTCCAGTGACCCCCTAAAACAATGGATCCTACATTTTCCACAATGCAATGACATCTTTGATAAACCTCTCCCTGCCTGATTTGTAACGCAAGTTCTCTTCTTGTTGTGTCCAAACCATCACATCACAAACATCATCAGGGTTATTTTCTCGTGTTTTAGAAAGCTCCCTTTCAGAGTCACTCTGTGTGACTAGTTAAGTGAATTTGATGTGCCCCAATAAGAACACTCTAAAGGAATACTTATTTGCTTTCTTTCTGAGAATTAGATGATACCACTGTCTGTGGTTGTTTCACATTTGTTTAATCCTTACAAAAACAGAAATGTAAAATGAGGGTCAAGTGTTATACACTGTGTGGACAACAGCCTCGAAGAACAGAGAATTTTCCAGGTTTTTACCATTAAGTCTGTTTAATCACCTATACTAAAACCTTTGAGCTCACAGACTACTAGCGCTATAGACTGAGTCACTGAACAGTTGCATGAAACTCCCACTAAAACCACAAATAGCTTGCAAATCTTGCCATTCCGTTTGCGTTTGTGGGATAAACAAACAAGATTTAGCGTGCTAATTAGTCCAGATTTAATGCTAAGCTAAGGCTAGGCTAATCACCTTCCGGCTCAATCTTTGTCACATACAGCAAGAGAGACATACTGATTTTCTCATGTAACTCTCTGAAAGAAAACAAAAAGGAGCGTATTTCCAAAAATGATTGTTTAACAGACAAAGTACTAGTAGCTGTGAGACATCCCGGACTGAACCAAACTCACTGCCAGCCCGCCTGCCTTGTCGCCCAAGTTGGGCTCTCCCTGCCTGTGAGAAGGAACTCCCCTGCTTGTAGACTTGGTATCTCCCTGGCTATATGCGTTAGACCAGACTGCACATCTGGTCGGCCCCTGTGTGATGGGGTCTCTCTCGCTGTCCTTCCTGCCACAGACGACACCCTCTGGGCTGGACTCCAGCTCTATCTCACTGTCGCCTTCACTGCCCAGGAGGAGGGCAACTGTCCCTACGGCTCTCCCTGTCTTCTCTCCTGGCTCCCACTTTCTCACTTTTGCAATCTCTTGACTCACAAATGGCCACCTGAAGAGAGAAAAACGTCTCATGGGATTTCAGGATGAGGGGTGGTGTTCATTAGCGGGTTAAAGTTAAAAGCACCACTGTCAAGCCTTTTTTTCTTGACAACATCCCTTCTCATTATTCATATGCCAAAGCTACAACAAGCTTAACTACTGCCGCACCTTTTCTCTTTCCTTGGCTCCTCTCTCCACTCTCACCTCTGCAAGTCAATCTGTCTCTTTGTCCCTTCATCATTCTGCTGCTGCTGTTTTGACATCTTGTTGATTGACTCTGCCGATGAATTGGGGTCCGCCGCTCTCTTCCTGCCTCTGCCAGCTCCACCCCCCGTTGGTGCCGCCACTCCTTCTTTTTCAGCCCCCGCAGGAGCTGCAGCTGTTTTAGGTGGACGGCCGCGTCGTTTGACAGGCGACGCTTCTGTCTCGGCACCAGGGGTCGCATTCTGACTCGGCTCCTCCTGAGAGAGAGACGGTTGAGGAAAGCTTAGTCAAGATAACTCTGTTTAACACTGCAGTATGTGTAGTTCCACTTGACATCTGGCTGTCCTGTCTGCGCTTACCTTCTTCACCTCATCATTCTTGATGAATGGGTTCTCATTGTTCTCCTGCGCTCGGCTCTCTGATGATTCAGTGGCGGCATTGCTGTAAGTACAAGACATGTTGAAGAAAGCTTTATTTCTGAATATGTGTATGTGGGAGCGAGTGTGTGTGTGTGGTGTGTCTGTACCTGTTCTTGTTGATGGTTGAGGAGCTCAGTGGGGAGGAGTTAGTGCTGGTGTTACTGGCTGTGTCCGTGGCTGTGGTGGTCTTGGTGAAGAGCCTCCTCCCTGGTACTGTCAGAGGCTTGTTCACAGCCCCCAACACTGGAGCTGGCTTAGGCTGCATAAAGAAAGGTTAGCAGTGGAATGGTGGAGTTATTACACTGGTAAGCATTTGATAGTTTAGATCCTCAACGATTATGTTGCGTCAGTGTTTAGGCTTCAATATATTACTCATTCCACACACACACACACACACACACACACACACACACACACACCCCTCCCTTTAAACTCACTTGATGAGGACTGATGACCTCATTCTCAAACTCAGTAAAATAAATTACTGAGTTAAACATCCACATCATAATCTACTCCACTTTGCCCCAAAAAGTGTTTGCCTCATCATGTATTCTGCCCCTCCACCCCTCCTTCAAATTAAACCGCCCTTGTTAATGCTTAAAACTGTAACAAGCTATAATGTGGACTGCTCATGGGTGAAACATTGAGTGGTGCTATTTACAGTGATCATGAAAGCATGGAAGTGTCTTGCATTTACCTTTCCAGTGAGAAGCATTTGTCTCATCTCTGTCGTTAGATACTCTTTATCATTTTTGAAATCCTGTGTAAAGAAATGACGAGAAAACTTTGATTAGCATAAACTGCTAAGCCACAAATGCTTTGATCATAAATGTTTGTGTCCATATTTACCTACCACTGAGTGGATACTAGGGTTGGGATAAATACCTGCTACCATGATAACGGATCGCGGGTGGAAAAATACGCAAAAAAGACTAGTTCTAGGTCTTGTAGGCGACTTTATAAAACGTACTGCTGATGGAGAAAGTGGAGTAGACGGGCAGGCTGGGGGGTACACAGAGAGAGGGGGGCCAAGCCGGTGTGTTTACCTGAGGTGTAGGCCTCTTGTGTGTCTTTGTGTCCGAGTGTGGGGAGAAGAGAATTCCGAGGAAGGTGCGAAGCATATTTATATTAAATTTATAATAATGTTCGTGGTGATTAAAACCTGCTTTCACATGGCAGTACTATGTGAAACAAAAAAAAAAATTGGGGGGTGGAGGTGGTTACAATTACGATGGCTGCTTAACCATCGACCATCTCTCAGCAATCGCCTCGTCTATCGGCCTAACGCAAGTGGATACAAGTCATTCTTAAGAAGAGTTTGAAATGTTCAATGTTGAAAGGCCACTTTTGTTTTTGTGTGAGACTCTCTTCTGGGGACATGTAGATGGAGCTGACACTGCTGTTATGAGCTGCACTCATGGACATGGTGGGGTGTGTGTGTGTGTGTGTGTGTGTGTGTGTGTGTGTGTGTGTGTGTGTCTGTGTGTGTGTGTGTGTGTGTATTGCCTTGTCCTGTACGAGGAAGAACTTGGAGGGAAGGACAGGGTCTTTTGGAGAATCAAGGTGACATGCAGTGCTCTTGTTGGCGATAACGAAGAGGGCGACATCACAGACAATATACAGCTTCTGTAAAACACAACAACATGAGACACACTGTGAGGATTGTTTGATAATTACTACTAGGCCCAAAGAGTTCTTTGCCTATTGTTTTTGCTTCTTTGCTTTCTGTACAAAAACCCGCCTTCCCATGAACATAAAATCCCCACATTTCGCACAGCCGTCTGGTCCACAATAATGTATATACTATCAAAAACAATAACAATTCTCCTTCTGGTGGTGCTATAGCTACCGTAAAAATTTCATTTTACAAGAAATGTATTGTATGTACCCATATGTGCTAAATATTTCCAACTATTGTGTATATCCAACCAAACAAGTCATTCTGTTTTTTTGTTTTTGTCCTCTTTGTTTGCTGTATTAAGTAAGCACTTGTGTGTGTGTGCGCATACCTCATTGGCCTTTGTATCTTCAGGACACTGTGCATCCTTGGTCTGTTTGATGTTCTCTACCATCTTCCTAAGAAAGGCATGACTGTTGTTCTCATTCTTGGTCATAAGCACTTCCAGCATGAACCACAGGCACCTGTGCACATAACAATAAACAAGTTGTGTATGTCACAGCGTTATAAGTCAAGAGTATATAATGTTCTCATTTGTATCATCAGATTCAGGGATAGTTCTGGACACAAAACCAAAATACAGTATGCCAACACTCACTCTTTGATGTCTTTGAGCTGTTCATATTCATGTGGTTTTGTGAAGTCTGGGTCATGGGCCAGCAGGTGGATCATATAGGGAACAACATACTCAGGAAGGAGGGAGACAAGTTTTTCTGAGGGAAGAGAGAGAATAACTAATTAATTAACTAAATAATAATTTAGTAAGTTTTAAGCTTGGCTGAGGTGTAAAAGTTGGTGTATCACTAAAAACAAAATGCAACACAGTGCAACTTTGACTAAGTGAATAAATCATGACGGATATGACACATGCAACATCCACTTAAGTTACTGCCATCAAATAAAGCACACATTAAAAACTCCAGAGCTACGTCCTCTGTAGTATTGTCCTCAAGGGAGCACATAAGGTTTCAGCATGAAATCATCCAAAGGTTGTTCAACTGACCCTGAGCGAGTGGGTTTTGTTTGATGTACTCTCTGCGGACGGAGATGTTTTTGAGGAGGCACTGTCGGGCGTGGGCACGGCGCTCCTTCACCGGGTCCTTGGCACACAGGGCGAAGACGGCCAGGTACTCCAGGGGCAGTAGCAGTTTGACGAGAGCCAGGTGCAACTTCTGAGCAAAGATCTGACGAACCTGGTAGCACTCATCCTGTACATAGGAAGGAGTCAAAATCAAACTCAAATTACACAACTCAATCACACAAGATTATAAAGAAGATTACTGATTAATTATTGGAAATGTATTCTTTTGTTCATACAGTACATTGTGAATAAATATACTGTCATGTAAACATTAAGTACACTGTGCGTTTTATAATAGGCCCTTTTCACAGCAGACATTTTCGAAAATACAGGTGTTACTGATAAGATGACCCTTCTGACAGTGACAGCATGCACAATACCAGGGCCCCGAAGCAGCTAAATGGAATTCAGCTATCATTAACTTTATTAGCTACACCTGTGCTTCTCCTACTGTGACAAGATGTCTTCTGTCAAAAAGGCCTATAAAAAAAAGATGATGTCAAGGTGAGACTGACATTGATGACGAGGCCGCAGAGCTGAAACTGTTCGGGTGTGATGATGTCATGGTAACAGGGCTCCTGGGCCAACTTCATAATGGCTCCACCTGCGGCCAGCCTCAGACGAGACATGTCTGACTTGCTGCGAGGAGGAAGAAACAACAAAGACGAACACATTTTAACGAAATTACAACTGCTACAGTTTTGTTCCCTAAATTGTACCCCTGAATCTAAACCACAGCTTGCTTTCTTAAAGAGCTGTTAACTACCACTCCTAAAACACTGTTTCAAAATGTATGAATAGTTTTATTGTAACAAATGCTAACAAGATAAAATGCTATGATCTTCACAGGTTGGTTATTTCCAAACGCTCCTGCATGCCCCTGCTAGATCTTAGTCCTCTAACAGCTCTACCGTGACCCAACACAGGGACCTTCGACCCCCGTGTTACCTGATCTTCTTCTGCTCTGTGAGGTCTCCCTCGCTGACCAGCATGGCTGACAGTAGGCGCAGGGTGGAGTTTGCGGACTTGGATTGGTTGTTCTTCATTCCTAGTAACCAACGGACTAGCAGCTTGATGGCTTGCACCTGGGAGGCAAACATATTGAACAAGATCCAAAACTTTGTCATCAACACGAGATTCTAGATGTGCATGCATTAAGTAAAAATGAAAAATCAGATTGGACTAGAAATTAAGTAAATGCCACACGTCTTTGCCTCGTACCTTAGCCAGAACCTCAGCTGAAACTTCCTCATCTGTGGTCCACAGCTTCCCGTTCTTGTTTCCCACAGACTGGAGACACAAGAGCACAACATGATCACATTCTCCCACTTTTCTTTGAATATACTGTACACATTACTCTGTTTCAGTTTGTCCAAGATTGGGTAAATTAGTTGAAATTTACAAAGACGTGTCCCATGACATTTTTGAAAAAATACAAAAAAAAAAGAAAAAAGAAAAAAGAAAAAAAAAGCGTGTGGCTGATTATATCTGTGTCTGTTTGAGTAAACTGTTGATCCCCACGCACCCGGTCATTCATGAGCAAGTCCTTAACAATGAAGTTAGCCACAATGGACTTCATTGGTGAAGCAAACTGATCTGGGGCCAGCATGGAGATGTGGCCCAGGGACACGAGGGGAGTGATGAGCTGCTCTGGGACGTCTGCGTTCAGACTACGTGACAGAGGCTGTGGGTGAAGGAATAAAGCAGTGTTGAGTGCATCTGAACAAAAATGACACAAAAAAAATGTACAATGCAAGTTAAAATAAATAAATACATCCTATTTGTAATACAAGGTACATCCCTGCAAAGCAGTAAGTTAAGAAATGGTCCCCTACCTCAAATATCTGTGCCAGCTGCACTTCCTTGTTATTAAAGATGGCATGAATACAGTGGACAGCCTGCTTGGCCTGGTGAGGTGTGCCCCGCTTGGCTTTCTGGTGCAGGATGGGAATCAGAGTCCTGATGGACACATAACAGACATTAGGAAGACGTCCACAAAGCAGATTAATCCCTCCATCCAATCCAGATTTGGACTAGTATGGCTAATGTCAAGAGTGTGGACCCATTACTTCTGGCTTCCTTTGCACAGTACGGTATTGTCCTCATATTTGAATGCACAATGATCCTCATCTATAGATACATGAAGAACACTTAAGATGCAGACTACTGTGCGATAAAAAGGTCTATTGTTAGCGTTCAAGTTTAATACAATTTCTTTCTTACGATCTTATCTGTTGTAGCTCTGTCTCGATCTTCTGCCCTGTGTTTCTGAATATCTGGATGGCTGCCTCTGCCACTTTTTCATCCTCCATCTTCAAACACTGGAGCAGAGACTCGTAGGTTTCTGCTGAGTGGAACGCTGTGGGGTGGGTGAACGACAGGACCTACAAGGAGTGAAACAAAGAAGAGATTATTTACTTTCTAACATTCATTTGTTTATTAATCATATTACTTGAATAACATTTCACATGTTTAAGCCCCTGGTAACTACTAATCACACAAATTTTACATTTTGAGCACTGGCTTCCATTTATTATAGTATGCTCGGTCCATGTTACGTACCTTGAGTAACTCCAGGCCGGAGCGGATGGCTGTATCAGGAGTAACGCCCTCCTCATCGTCGTCAGCCGTGCCCTCAATTGACTTGTTCAGCAGCTTCACCAGAGCACTAAAACAAACATTATAAATCATTACCATGCCTTTGTTAAAATGATCGAAACCTGTGTATTGCACTTGTGGATATCTTTGGACAACATAATAGCATGTGTTAGACATAACATAATTTGCATAACGTAAGCACTAGAAGTCATAATTCAGATTATGCGTTTCCCCTCTCATGGTGTTTTTCCATAAAGCAGAAAGGGTTAAACCTGTGCTCTCTCTAAGGCCTGCAGATACACCTCACCACCACCAGGTGTCTCAGTGAATGAGAAAAGCCTGTTACTGGTATTACACAATGACACAGGGAGCTTCATGTACTCTGTCTGCGAGATAGTGGAACACAGATTGCTAGTCTGGCTTAAGACGGCCTCTTTTTTTCCTGTTCTGTACAAAAAGACACAAATCTAATAGATGAATAATTTCAATCCAGTTTCATCCCTTTTTCAATTTGAATCAAAATATACTCTAATGCATTTTATTGGCTTTAGACTTTTGACTTGAACATGTGCTAATATTTGTGGTCTGTTATGAAATTTAGACACTAAAACCCAACTACTACTACTACGTTTTCGGACCTGATGGCTTCAGAGTCAATGTGGACGGGGGCGATACGCTCCAGCAGGAACTTAACCATCTCCAGGAACGGGTTGGTGGGCTGTTTGGGAAACGTCAACTTCCGAGTGATCTCCCTCTGCACACAGTACAAACAGTACACCATTAACATCAACATTCATGGATTTGTGCTTATAGATCTGTATACACATTCACGATTGCGAATGCTTGTATTACTAAATCCAGGACAACCTACCCTAAAGTACCATCATTCTCTAACCCTAAATGGGCGCTCATATTACAGTTTTATATTCTGCTAACTAAGATTCATATACATGAGGAGGATTGTCATTGTTTCTACTTACCAGAGTTTAAGATATGTGAAATCTGACCTACACACTTGACTATGAGAGGTGCTCAAAGTTATGGTGAATTCTTAGCTTAAAAACATGGAGTGGTGATCTCACAAGGTTTTTAATAATAATGTCACAACTGATTAATATTATGAGGGTAAAAACAAAAATAGAGGCTGTATGGTTATCGGCATATCGGCTCAAAAATAAACTCCCAGCACTGAGCCTTATTGTGTTTTTGTGTTACCAATGTTAACACTTGTGTGTATGTGATAAAGATTAAGAGGGAGAGGGAGCCTGGCAGTCTGTCTGTGAGTGGGTATGCTAAAAGGATGAGTGTTCAGTATCCTCTCACCACACAGATCTCAGCCTGTTTGCAGGAGCAGGTCGGGCTGATGAGCATCTCCAGCTGGACTCTGAGCTTCTCGTCCTCACCGAGAACCTGGTTGAACTTCTTCATGAAGTCCTGGGCCTTTCCAGCGTCTGGTAGATTCTCTGTAAACGTCAAACAATACAATACGTTAAAATAGGATGTCGGCTACATTAAGTGGAATGAACCGTTACCATTTTGAAAAAATGTCAGAGCGTGTGACTTGAAACTCTTAAGCATGGACGTTATCACAGCCTACTGTTTATGTGGTTTCCAACTTACTGGCAATACTCATCAGCTTCCCAAACATGGCTGTATTATTGGCCTCGGACTACCACGGGAAAGAGAGGAAAATGTCATAGATTTGTTGGGACATTTGCATCAGCAGACATGGAGGAGGTTTGCACATAAATGTGTGTCAACTCACCACTGGCAGCTTGTGGAGGTCCAGCAGCTCTTTGACGAGGCTTCTGAGCATGTTCTGACACTTCCACATCTCATTCAGGGCCCTGAAAGCAAAGATCATTAACAGCAAGAGGGGAGAAACTGTTGAGAGGAGGAACTGACCAAAACACGGGATGTACTGTAACTGTTAACATATTAGTGTGTGGTCTGTTTTAATGGCGTATGTAGATACAGTGTATTTATAAGCATGCATACACTAAAACATACAGGTACAGGCTCATGTGTACAATACAAAAATGTCTGTTTTTGCTGAGGAGAGTCACTATTGCAGGTTTACTGACTTGACAGCATTCGTGTCCAGGCAGGCATACAGGTAGTACAGACACTTCATCTTCTCCTCTGTGTCAAGACTGTGAGGCACCATGTACTGAGCGAAGATCTTCTCTACTAATAACCTGTAGAAAGGCAAAAATTATGACAAAACTGAGAAAATGGCCAAAGTAAGGAATCTGCAATAGTTTCATTGCACTTGTTTTCAACTAACTTGCATTAATTATATTTAGATTGACAAAGGTCTGTACTAATATCACTAATCTTTGCGGGTCCACTTAACATCTTTCCTATTAACTCTTAATTCAAGTTTGACAAATACAGGCTTCAAATACATTTATTATACAACAGACACAAAGTACCTCAAGCTCAAGATTTCTCTAAACATTTACGCTGTTTCTCATAACAACCTCTACTAAAGTCCTGTTGCCAAGGATTGAAACATCCAACCCAGCTGTGTTGTTCTTTTTAACATTAAACTATTTCTGTATCTGTGTATTTGCTCACTTGTCGTCGATGCTGTTCTGATAGTAGATGTGCAGCAGTTTGTCTTTGATCCAGCTGATCTTCTGGGCAGACTCTTTCCCCGCTTCGTGGTGCAGACAGTATTTCTTAAAAAGCTGAGCAAGGCCCATCATGGCCTCTTTACGCACACGCCACTATAAAAGGGGATGGAGAAGAGGGAAGAAAACACATCAGGGAGGACAGATTTAAATTAAGATGCGGAAAGTCAATTTACATTTTATAGGCAAATTCAAACTTTAGGAAAATCTGCATGATAATGTGGGTGAGATGTGATTAAGGGCTCAGAAATATTATTTCACTTGTCTCCAAGGTCCACAACTGCTGAAAACCAGACTAAATGAACAAAATATAGTTGCTATAAGAACTTTAATGAATTAGACAGAACACAAATGTGAAAACCAAATTAATACATCCATCTTCTGCTACTACCCAAATGCAATTTGATTTATTTTCTACACGCCTGTAATAATATACACAACTGATGTGATCGCATATGTCTCACCCGCTTGTCTAAGGTCCTTTCCCGTACGAAGCCCAACAGCTGGTCATTGACCAAGTTGAGGTCTTTCTTCCCAGCGTTGATGATTGTGACAATGACATCATGACGGATGGCTTCCTCTGGGTCATGGGAACGCACCTTCAAATACTCTGATTGGAAAATAAGGAGAAAGACGTGTAAACCTCATGTTTGTTCAGAGCAGAATGTGAATGAAAGGACCAAAGTAGTGGGGAGAGGTGAGTGAAGGCGACACACAGAGTCAGAAAACCCAAAAACACAAGCAAAAGCACACCTGTCAGGTCTCTGGCCAGGTCTGGGTGGTTCATGAGGCAGTGGCTGGCAAACTTTACACACTCTAGCCTGACTGGAACGTGGATGTCATTGAACCTGGAGAAATCACAGCGGTTATACATAATTAAATCAAGTGAATTATGCATCAATGTTTGAGAAACCATGTGAGCAAGTTTCTAAATGAAACTATAAAAATGTTTCACTGAAAATAATACTGTTCATTTACATACTCTTTTCTTGGTTATACACACTTCCTTCACTGTTGATTCAGACAATTTAGTGTATGTATATATATATACATATACACACACACACACACATATATGCGCGCGCGCGTGCATATATGCACACACATATGAGGCGCTACCAGGAGACAGGCCAGTACATCAGGAGACGTGGAGGAGGCCGTAGGAGGGCAACAACCCAGCAGCAGGACCGCTACCTCCGCCTTTGTGCAAGGAGGAGCAGGAGGAGCACTGCCAGAGCCCTGCAGAATGACCTCCAGCAGGCCACAAATGTGCATGTGTCTGCTCAAACGGTCAGAAACAGACTCCATGAGGGTGGTATGAGGGCCCGACGTCCACAGGTGGGGGTTGTGCTTACAGCCCAACACCGTGCAGGACGTTTGGCATTTGCCAGAGAACACCAAGATTGGCAAATTCGCCACTGGCGCCCTGTGCTCTTCACAGATGAAAGCAGGTTCACACTGAGCACATGTGACAGATGTGACTGAGTCTGGAGACGCCGTGGAGAACGTTCTGCTGCCTGCAACATCCTCCAGCATGACCGGTTTGGCGGTGGGTCAATAATGGTGTGGGGTGGCATTTCTTTGGAGGACCGCACAGCCCTCCATGTGCTCGCCAGAGGTAGCCTGACTGCCATTAGGTACCGAGATGAGATCCTCAGACCCCTTGTGAGACCATATGCTGGTGCGGTTGGCCCTGGGTTCCTCCTAATGCAACACAATGCTAGACCTCATGTGGCTGGAGTGTTTCAGCAGTTCCTGCAAGAGGACGGCATTGATGCTATGGACTGGCCCGCCCGTTCCCCAGACCTAAATTCAATTGAGCACATCTGGGACATCATGTCTCGCTCCATCCACCAACGCCACGTTGCACCACAGACTGTCTAGGAGTTGGCTGTTTTAGTTGGATGCTTTAGTCCAGGTCTGGGAGGAGATCCCTCAGGAGACCATCCGCCACCTCATCAGGAGCATGCCCAGGCGTTGTAGGGAGGTCATACAGGCACGTGGAGGCTACACACACTTCTGAGTCTCATTTTGACTTGTTTTAAGGACATTACATCAAAGTTGGATCGGCCCGTAGTGTGGTTTTCCACTTTGATTTTGAGTGTGACTCCAAATCCAGACCTCCATGGGTTGATAAATTTGATTTCCACTGGGGTGTGTGTGTGTGTGTGTGTGTGTGTGTGTGTGTGTGTGTGTGTGTGTATAAGTCTGCTTTAGTGTTCTTGTAACTCACCGTCCTAAGAAGCACTGCCACAGTGGTCTGTTCTGTGAGGCCAGCTCTGAGTCTTTGGCCCCAAACAATTTAGCTAGCAATCGTACAACAGCTAGACGCTCTTCGCCGTCATTGCTCTGCAAACACAAAACACATAATGCAACATTACGGCGGTTGCCTGCGCTAATCGCAGGCCATTATAGTCAATGCTTGTGAGTCCAAATGCAGCCACAGTGCATCCCAGGAGCGGTTCTCCGCTCCGCAGAGAAAAGGTAGCAGGTCTATTTTTGACGCAAGCCGCGACAAGCAGCATGGAGTAGATCGAACAAGGCAGGAAGTTAGACACAGAACGGCATAGAGAATTCGGTCAATTTTCTAAATAAAACACCCTGTGGTGACTCCCGATCGTAAAACAACATTAAACGGTTCTTATTAATAAACGGTTCAAACAGACACAAAAAGAAATCATTTAACTATGAAGCCTACAGTAGAAACACAAATTGCAAACACCGATTACCAAATCAACAAAATCTAAACATGTCAGCAAAATCAGGCAAATCGCTCTGATTCTGAAATGCTCCCTGTGGGAATTGTAGCCTGAAGTTGACGTAACGAAACGGGGACACAGGGAGCAGTGAAAAAGGAAGTAGAAGCACAAAAATGACAAATTAATAAAAAGTCAATAACGTGGGGCAGGCTGCACGCTCCGCTGCTGAAACACTTCTGAACGCTTCCAGTGGACTTTCACGCATGGCTATGGATGCATCAAAACTGTGGCGCAGCCATAACGTGCCATAGCCGGAGTCAGTGGATTCCTGAGCATAAATCATGGCTGCATGTGTGCTGACTCAGCAGGGATGATATTAAATGAGAAAAGTTGACAACAGGAGAAACAAAAATCAAAGCAACACAGAATTCCAAATATCTGGAAGGGTCGGCCGACTTGACATCCACATCCAGCTACTTTTTCACCAGCTCTCTCTGTAGCTCAAACGATCCCTGCTACCTGCGTGTGCTAATCCATTCTTTCACCCATATTTTTGTCTTTATAATTGGTATCTTTATAATAACAAACAACAGCTGTTTTATGTGTAGGTTCGCGTCATTTCCCCTTTCACATTTGATGAGGGTTTCTTGACAAAACATGGTTTGGAGACCAGTATCGGGTGACAATCGTTGTCAGCTCGTGTAGTGAGTGACCCCCTGTCAAAGTTCTTCTTAAAAATAAACATGGTGAAACTGACAGTACATACATTTTCACTTAAAAAATAAATATATGTTCCTGCTATTCCTGTTTGAAAGCATGAGTAGCCTGGGTTGTCTAGGCAAAGGTTGGTTCACCAAGGTAACACACAAGATGATGGGCATCGTCTTGCACAACTGAGAGGTTTAACCAACTCAAGGTGAAACACAACGTGCTTAGGCTTCAAAATACGGCGGTTTGTCCAGTGGCCATCGATATTGTCCTACAAATGACTCAACAATGAAGTCCATCACTAATATTGATTTCACACTATCTATAGTATGATCAATGTTTTGAGGAAGGCATCAAGAGGAACTTATCTTCTGTGATGTGAAGTGAGATATTACTGTTTCTGGGGGAGTGTGCGTGTTGTGTTAACCTTAAGTTTGAATTCCAGCTGTGGCATAACAGAGGTGAGCAGCATAGGGTCAATGGCAAACAGTTCCTGGATGAGGTCAAAGACGTGCTCTGATAGGTCGCTGACTGATGATTTGCCCATCACTAAAACCTGATTGAAGAACTGAGGAAGGGACAAAACAGTGTAAATTATATAATACTCAATTAAACAAGATTTGCTGTAGTTACAGGCAGAATTTATGTAGACACAGTCTGAGGACAAGAGTGATAAAAACACAAAGGCAAACTGAAAATAAATCATGGCGCGAGACATCGGGCTGCTACTCACGTTTGCGATGCACGTCTCTATGGTCTGGACGGTCCTCTTGAGCAGAGTCTTGGCAAGATCGTATGCTTGCTTATTCAGATTCTGTTCCAAATAAAAACAAACACTGATTAGTTACTTCAACGGACAGCGAACATCTTACGCAAATAAGAGTTGTCACAATAGCAAAATTGTGCTTATAAAATATAAAACGTTTATGTGCTGATGATGTGTTTAATTGTTTGTTTTTTTTATACACGTGGTATGATTTTGACACTGAATTAGTACATTAATAATTGGATTACTGTAATAAGTAGATCATGGTCATTGTTATTAAAGATTTTACATGGTTTGTAGTACTCTGACCTGTAATTGATTTTATTTGAGATTTCTTTGATAGTTAACTTTATATTTGCAACCAGACATCACATATTAAACAACGTCATGACTTCATATACCTCCTTGGGTGAGGTAAGCACACTACTAAGCGCATCTAGTAATAAAAATAATTAACAAAATTTACATGCCATGATAACCATTACCAGTACTGATTTGAGTATAAATGTAATTTATCACTTCTAACTGGTGTAGTTGATCTGTGTACTTGTGAACACCAGATTTTTTCCTTAGCTTGCAAGTTAATGTTACCAGTGTGAACGTTGCGTCACATGTTTGCCACATTGATAAGTGAGCTAAAAAGCTAGAGCCATATTAAAGCGTTAACACAGCCCTAAATTTTCCCGTCAAACTCCAATACTTAAAAAAAGTCACACAATATATCACACTCGTTTCACTTATATTTGAGGGCATGTAATTATGTTATCTATCACATCCACTAACCTGTCGCTCTTTGAATTCTTTGAATAAATTGGCATGTCTGTCGGCGAGATGCTTTGCCAAGTTAGACGTGTTGCCTCCCCTGGCTTTTGGAGTCAACAGGCTGGCCCTCACTGTCGGCTACTACATGCATCTGCTTTGTCGACAAGCCACAGAAGAGTACATGTCTCTTGCACTGTCCCCATTGAAGCTGCAGCGTAATTAAGGTTGGCACGCCCACTATGCCTACAGGGAGTTGTAGCAGAATGCTGCACACACACTCACCATGTCTTTCTCATTCCTAAAGTATCGGTACCAATAAAAGGCAGTATCGTAAAGTTTCGAACGGCAGGGTATTGGGATACCTTTCTAAATAATTAACAAATATATATCTTCAACCAAGACCAGTTGCCCTTGACCTCAACCTTCGTTGGAGATACCTTTCTAGTATCGGTATACTGGGCAACACGAACGCAAACCTTCACTGATAACACAGAACTTCAAGCTGCTCATTTTAAGTTTAGAATGCGATTTTAATCCACACTTTTGTGTTATGTTTTTCACCCCTCATTTAATATTCATTAATTCATTATTTTGGAAAACAAAATGACAAAAATCCAAATATGACAACATTATTACATCTTAAAGTCTTTCTGAACAGTGATGCATCTGAATGCGTTTGCGTCTCCCCTACCTTGTGTGCAGGGATGAGGTTAATGAGGATCGTATCCAGCAGCTCCTGTGTGACTCCGTCTCCCTCCATGATGATGGAGCTCATCAGGTCCATCATGTGCATCTGCACCTTCTGGTTATGGCTGTTACTGTGGAGGAAGAAGAAGAAGCAAAGAGACAGGGATATTTTATCTCTAAAATGGGTCCTACTGGTAACTGGGATCATATCCTTCTGCCTGTTTCTTGGTCAGCAAAACATTTTAAAAAAAGGAAGCTTATCTGAGATAGCTCAGAATGCAGAAGGAAAAAAACAATGTGAAAGTATAAGATATGAAGAGAATTTACAAAAAAGGACGCAGCGTCAGATAATAAGGATTACTTACTTGATAACAGAAAAGAGTGTTTTGAAAAGCTGGATGAAGATCTCATTGCAGTCCTCCAGTTCAAAGCATATGTTGTATGACTTCACCCACGCCAAGTTCTAATAAACCACATAAAGAAATGTTATTCCTTCATCAGCAATTTGTTGTACTGCCCCTTGAAACACAGTAAACCCCTCGTGGTTTCTACCAAATAAGCGCCTTACCTCCAGCAGGTAGAAGTATCTGTTGAACTGAGGACTCTTGGTGTCTTCCAGCCCCTTTAGCTGTCTGGTGATGAACAGAAAGATGTCCTGGAGACAAGACAGGAAGGCACTTGAGCATTTGATTGAGTTAACTCTTTTTATGTTAGTATTAAATGAAAATAAGTTTCCTGACAAGCTTCAATACAGCAGATTTGACCAGAAAAAGCAGCGACTAAGGATAGTGCTTAGTTGCTTGACAGGGGATTTCACACAATGTTGTCCAGGGTCAGTTCCTAACCTTGAGTTTGTCGTGGGAGGTGTAGGGGGCCTCGGGAGCGTAGATCCTGAAGATGTCAGCCAGACAGCAGGCCACCAATAGCCGTACGTCTTTATTTGGGTTCCTGAGGAAGAACTCTGAGGCGAGGTGGAGCGCAAGGGCGAGATACTGCTGCTTCTCCTCTTCAGAGTCTTGATCCATGTCCATGTAAGTTTTCACCACCATCTATGAAATATAGCGACAAAGGGAGGAGAGGATGAGATGGGGGGACATCTTGGGCAGGTCAAAATTTAAATGAGTAAAGCTATTTGAATGTCTGACAGCTCTGCATTAAGAAAATAGAGCCTGCACAGCTTTTCTATACTGCTTTGTCAAGTGATATCTAGACAAAGCAGTATAGAAGAGTGAAGGTGTTGTGGCAGAAGGTTTGACAGGATTGAAAACGCCTGTTTTTCTCTCCAGCATGAAATACTGAAATTTCAACAGCAGCACTTTTAAATGAGGTGGGTGCACCTGCAAAAGTACTATTGAGCTGGAGACAAATAATAATAAAGTCATTTATTGTATTTGCTTGTAATCTGTAATAATTTTGTACTGTTCTGTTGTTCACTTTCTCACAACCTTGTGTGTTTTAGCTTCAAAAACACTTTAATTTACTCTTTAAATTACTCTTTATTAGGGGTTTGAATCTCTGGGCACCTCACAATTGGATTACGATTCAGAGGGCTGCAATGCGATTATAAAATGATTATCAATGCATCTTTTTTCTCTGTGATTTCTGGACAATTACTATGCATTTAATTTGCACACTGAAATCAAAAAGAAACTCCTTAGCTTAAAAGGACTACTTTGCTTCCCTAATTTACTTTACTAACCACAGCTCCACCTGGTCACCACCTTCTTCTCTTTAATAACCAGTTTTCAGCAGTTTTCCATAACCAGAGTCCTCTGAAAACTGAAATATAACTAGTATTAGGATGTACAGTATGTGAACAGGACAGAGCTGTACACCAGTTTAACTTGTACCTGATGTTCGCAACCCTGGACAAGTAAGTGGTAATGGCATCCAGCTAACATTAATGTTTACGGTTTTTACTAGTGTTACATTACTTAGCAGTCAAACGGCCAAAACACATGATGTACAAGGGAGATGCTAGCTCACGTTAACCGCCTGCACTTTCCACTTTTATTAACGGACACACTGTGAACTACACTGCACACTTACTGCCAGGCTGAAACTTACAGCTAATAATTTTCTCCGCTAACACAGTCATGTTCTGCCGCTTGCTCTCCCTCATTCGCTCAGCCTCACACACAGGATACACAGAGAGCTTGCCAAGCGTTGAGTGTTACTGCGCTTGCACAGTGTGCGAGTTAAAATCAGTTACTTGCGCATTGATATTAATGATTGTGTGACATTTCAGTAGTGGTTATTCATTCCGCAAAGGGGGAGCACTGGTCTCTCTGTTATGTGCACGCCACAGATGTTGTTGGATGTTAATTGAGTCAGAATCTTCCATGTCTGCATCACGATGCATCCAAGAATCGATTTTTTTCTTCCACCCCTACTCTTTATATTATCAAAATGTGAGCCATAAGATCGAGTAAAAAATGAAATAGTCTCAAACAGCCTATTTAGAGAATGTATTTGTGCCACCTGGCACCTTTAAGCCTGAGCTAAAGGCCAGAAGGACTCGTGTGCAACATTTACCAACTCCAAAACTCAGAAATGTGATTGGGTGTGACATTGTCAGTGTATACGCCCGAGGGAGCAGCTTTAACTGAAATGAATGGGGAACCACACCGGATCCAGTTCTTTTTAATACATCCATTGTTTTTTCATGGGATGTAATTAGTTGTTTTTGTCAGTGATTTACCAAGAAAGAACGAGGCAACACCACTGAACTGTAAACACTTGCATTCAGAGTAGCTTAAGCAATTATCCAGAGCACCTTCTAATCCGCAACGTAGAGCTTTGAGATAACACTTTTAAAGTGTTGATAGGTACAATGCAAAGTAAGAAACACATTCCCCCTGCAAGAGGTGGTAAGCGTGCTGTGAGTTTGAGTGTTAAATCACCAAAATAACGAGGACTTAAACAGCATATTACAGATCCTAAATGGATTTTTTTAAATAACAATTTTCCATTGCTTATGTGGGTTGGCTTTCCCTTTGCCAATTTAGATTAAATCATAGCAAACAGTGTTTCTAGGTTACGTGTACACTACTGCCTTATCAAGGACAACTAACATCAGGCAATGGGATTTACATTGGTTTATGTTGATTAACGTACATTGTCCCTTTTCAAATAAACATTAAAACAATTAAAAAAGGTTCTATGCACAACAATCTTATCACACTAGGACACCATGCTTTAAACTACCACTTCCTCTACGAGAGTGATGAGTGAGTGTGAGTATATGAGAGAGAGGCGAAGCAGAGCAGTGGAGCTCACTAAACCAGCCAGGCAGCCGGGGAAGGGGGGGGGGGGGGTGGGCGCCAACAGCTCCAGCAGAGTGTG
>NC_060153.1:13235192-13241226 GCF_021292245.1 Micropterus dolomieu | reverse complement strand
AAGTGGGCTGGAGGACACTCTCATTTGTGATATTGTTTTTAAAAGCTCAGACAAGTCGATGGGATAAAACTGGTTAAAACTCTGTTGTTGCTGGTGAGGAACCTCTGAGTAAGAGGCCACGGGGGTAATAGAGGCTCTGATTGACACCACCTTATTGGTAAAATAAGATAAAAACAATTCACAGTCATCATTACTTCCAGCTGAGGCACAAGGAGGGGTTGGGTTTACCAGCTGATCCACAGTCTTAAACAGAAACCTGGGATTGTGTTTATGTGTAGTAATGAGTTCAGAAAAATAGTGTGTTCTCGCATCCTTAACCATTTTATTGTAGTTAATTAATAAATCCTTCAGACTGAGGTAATGGACTTGTGCATGTGTCTGCTCAAACGGTCAGAAACAGACTCCATGAGGGTGGTATGAGGGCCCAACGTACACAGGTGGGGGTCGTGCTTACAGCCCAACAGCGTGCAGGACGTTTGGCATTTGCCAGAGAACACCAAGATTGGCAAATTTGCCACTGGCGCCCTGTGCTCTTCACAGATGAAAGCAGGTTCACACTGAGCACATGTGACAGACGTGACAGAGTCTGGAGACGCCGTGGAGAACGTTCTGCTGCCTGCAACATCCTCCAGCATGACCGGTTTGGCGGTGGGTCAGTAATGGTGTGGGATGGCATTTCTTTGGGGGGCCGCACAGCCCTCCATGTGCTCGCCAGAGGTAGCCTGACCGCCATTAGGTACCGAGATGAGCTCCTCAGACCCCTTGTGAGACCATATGCTGGTGCGGTTGGCCCTGGGTTCCTCCTAATGCAAGACAATGCTAGACCTCATGTGTTGGCGGATGCTTTGTCTAGGTCTGGGAGGAGATCCCTCAGGAGACCATCCGCCACCTCATCAGGAGCATGCCCAGGCGTTGTAGGGAGGTCATACAGGCACGTGGAGGCCACACACACTACTGAGTCTCATTTTGACTTGTTTTAAGGACATTACATCAAAGTTGGATCGGCCTGTAGTGTGGTTTTCCACTTTGATTTTGAGTGTGACTCCAAATCCAGACCTCCATGGGTTGATAAATTTGATTTCCATTGATAATTTGTGTGATTTTGTTGTCAGCACATTAAACTATGTAAAGAAAGGAGTATTTAATGAGATTATTTCATTCAGTCAGATCTAGAATGTGTTATTTTAGTGTTCCCTTTATTTTTTTTGAGCAGTGTACATTAATGGAGCATTATAGTAATCCAGAAACATTAGATGTAAGAGAAATATTCCATGAGTAGGCCTACTTTTACTTTTGATACTTTAATTACCAATAATACTTACATACATTTACTTAAGTAAGGTTATGAATGCAGGACTTTTACTTGTAAGGGAGTGGTGCAGGGTGAATGAATCACCATGCTGCCATTTTTTTTTTCTTGGTGAAGAAACATTATCCACACATGTCCAACTCACTCATTACTGTGTGGTTTAAATTAAAATACACTGGACTCTGTGTCTTCGTATATTTCTCCCGGGGGGTCCTCCCTCCTATTGGTGTAAAAAGCTGTTAATCAATCTTTGGTTACGCCAGTCAAATCACGTCATAAATGCGTCATCAAACGCAGCACGAGTCGTGTTGGGTCCCATTGCATGCCATACTGATTTTATCCCCGGTGATGTGTTTACTGTCAGTATAGCAGGTAAATCAGCTTGGCTGATACAATCCTATGAGGTCTGTAATGATACGATGCGTTCACCTGTCACACTTGGATATTAAACTGACATCAGATGCAGGGTGTACTAACTGCTAACAACAGTAAACTGAAGAGGACTAACTATTAAATAGCTTTCAGGCTTGTGAAGCAGCTCTCTGGTCCTGTCACTGTCAGCTGAACCGTTTATTCTGCGACCACATCAGAACATTTACGTTGTAGTTACAGGTGAAATATCATAAAAGTCTCGCCTTACCTTCAGCTCCGTGCAGATTGGCCTCTGTCCGGGAAGCAGTTTGCCTGTTGTGTTGCGTAAAAAGGGGGCGAGCTGCGTTCAAGAGCAACAGCCACAGAGAACCCAACACATGTTGTACGTTTCTTGATTCACTCTTTACTTTTAGTCGTGCATGTTTTATTTGAGAACAAGTTAAACCCCCTCCCATTAGGCTACATTTAAAACAAACAAACAAAAACCAACAATGACATAATATTGATCCAGTATATTTCACACCAACAGCGTGAAGTGTAAATATCAGATACAAAGCAAAAGAAGAAGAGTCAATAATTCACTTATTGACAAACTGAGTAAATTAATTAATGCTGCAGTTATGAGATTATTTAAGTGACAGACATTTTTACTAACTTTGATTAAGATTGTAATACCCCCACTCCAAAAGAAAGACAAGATGTATGCAATTATGTTGTTAGTCAAATTCTATACAAAGTCAAAAGTCTCAAACCCAAATTTCTGAGATTTTTTGTTTGAATGGACTGATTCATCACATACTCATTTACTTGTTGTGTTATTCCATTTTACTTTATTATTCTTTTTTATGTTCTTATTATTACCGTATAATCATTGCCTTGACTGTCAAGCTGCATGTCTGTCATCCATTTCTTGTTGTTAATACAGATGTTAAACGATTTGGAAGGGGGATTTTTCAAGGAGCCTTTGAATGCAGCATAAGTTGCAGTTTACACAGGCTTTGCAGCGCTTTTCTGCTGTCATGGCTGTTGTTGAACGCAGCTGCCACAGTCTCGTTTATTCTGTGTTCTCTCTCTATATATACACGCTACAAACACTAATCAAAAACTTAGAACGGCTCTGGCAGTAAGATGATATTCTTTATCAAAGTGAGCAATGATTTTCAGTATCGCATTACGCCAGTGGTGAAAGTAGTAGGCCTACTCACAACTTTTACTTGGAAATACAAGTAAAAGTCTCGCATTCACATTTTTTATTTTAGTAAATGTACAAAAGTATAGTGAAGTTAAAGTAGGCTATGTAACATGGTGTTACAAGTAAAAGTATTCGTTATGCATAATGACCTGTTTTAGAATAATGCATATCACGGGTAATCTGGGCCACCTAAACTAAAGTGTGTTAACTGAGCTATTTTCCCCTATTTCCAGTGAAAACGCCTTAAATAATACTAAAATGAATCAGGAATAACTCATCAACCATTTGGCCTCGATAAATAATTGGTCACCTTTGATAGGTCAGAAGCTAAGGAATAGCCTACAAATCAACTGTAAATTAACCTATTTATTTTGCTATTAAATAGTAAATTTAGATGCAATAAAGGACAATATGACATTTTCATCCTCGCCTGGTATAAAATGTGTATTCTAACAGCAATATGACCATCAAAACCATCATCAAACTCATTGTAATGCAACTGAATATCTTCTAATACAATACAACTGTAACTGTAAATCTGAGGAAAAGAAACTGATATACAACAGTTATGGCACAATTTTTCAAAAATATACCAGGCGAATGTCCATGTTTTGGCCATATTTATGTGTTTATATGTTCACTTTTATTGGGAGTTTTCTTCACTATTTCTTCACTACTAAACACTATTTCTGTCCAAGCAACCACGTTTCAAATGACATCAAGCTTCCAAAACTTTGAAATATTGATAAAAACAGTGAATATTCATCAACATTAGCATACATTCCCAGTAGCTAGCTAATGTGAGCTAGCCCTTCATCTTACCATGTAAGATACAGTATCTCTTCCACATTCACTTATATTCAGCGTTCTGTCATACATAAATTAAGGTGATTAAGGCTTTATTTCATGTTTTGTTGATCAGGTAACTCTACTCTACTCTCTACTTTCATACCTGTTTCTTCAGTAAAAAAGTCAAGAGAGATTAAATTATCCACAAATAATTACAAAAATCTGATAAGAAACAGACTAGACAGAAACGTGGTTTAGTTAATATTTTAATAAAATAATGTACAACATAATGTCGCCAGTGACTTGCTACTTGAAACCCAGTGAAAGAAAACACCACTTAATAATCACAGGTCACCTAAAGACCAACAAACATTCTGAAATCCTGATTTCATCATTATAAATAAACATTAAAACATTAATATTTACTGTAGTTACTCTCATTCACGTAAAACACACAGCAGCCAGGGAATATACAGCCTGTTATTGTTGCAGATTAATGAAACAGCCATCGTAATGTTGATTGGGTTGATTAATCTGTTAAGGAATCGAAAGAAATTTACTGAAATTAAGCCAAATGGAAAACACAGAATTAGACTTTAACACTTTTTCTTTTCGTTCCAGATCTGTGTCACAAAACACGATAATATTTTCTGTTGTTGGGCAGCCGCAGGCGGTGTAATACCTTAATAAATATACACAGAGACCAGTAGACAGAGTATGAGTGTGTGGACGCTGTACACTTGTGTGTTAGGAGTAGAAGGTGAGGACACTCTGTTGGTTCCCCCGGACCAGCAGCAGAGGTGGGAGGTCTTTGGACAGAGTTTCCAGCCAGCACATGTAGAGGGCGCTCGACACCGTACCCTTCCTGGCCAAAGGCATGCTCCTGTAGACAGACAGAGAGAGAGATGTATGTGCATACTGAGGAGAGAACAGTGCAGAAAATACACTCTTTACAAACATTATATTTATCATTAGGTTATCTTTGTTTTTTGAAACCTAAATATTATGCTAGGAGTACTGATTCAAACCAGTTCACTGTGTCACTGTGCAGTGATGGAATATACATTTACTCCAGTATTACTTTTACTTTTACTTTACTACATCTGAAAGGGAAATATTGTAATTTACTTCACTTATCTGACAGCTTTAGTGACTTTTCAAATTAAGAGTTTTGCACACAAAAAACTTTATAAAATATAGTTTTGTTTTAAATGAAACTACCCAACAAGTACAGCTGAAACGACAAGTTAAACGAGGGAAAAGAAACAGAAATGCATAGGAGGAAACGCGATGCTAGCAAGCTGGCCAATCACAGTACAATTACATTTTAATAAGCAATTAGTGAGTAAAATAAAACCCACAATGATAAACTAGTTAGTTAGTAATGGCATAAAGAGGAAAAACTATTGATGGTTTAATCAGGGAACAAAAGTCTGAAGTTCTTACATGACGATGAGTTTTGCTGAGCTGGAGTGTTCCTTCAGCAGCTCATTCAGTCTGATCTGACGGTTGGTCTGAAACACACAGCACGGTGACATTAACCTTCCTGCGTTTAACAGTTTCAACATGGCAGTGTGAATGGTCAGAGCTGATATGTTTGTAGTACAGTATGGACCTTGGCCCTGTACAGCTCCAGTTCGTTGTCAGTGATCCTCCAGGGTTCCTGGGCCTTCAGCCTCTCTGCGGCTTCCTGCTCCATGTCGTCTTCCTTCAGCCTGTACGGCTCGATCAGCTCCTTGAAACTCAGCTTACTGCAAAACCAGATGTCACTTACATTATCTGCTTTAACCCGTATTCTGTAACTGTGCTGTAGCGCGCTCCTAATCAGCAATCATTTCAAGGTTATAGTTGCATTTTAAACATTTTCAAACCACTTCATTTCATTTTCATTTTTAAAGTTGCTATGTGTAGAATTTGACATTGTTCAATGTTGACAACACCTTGTGGTTCGGTTCAAAGGATCTGAGATGCATTTTTTACACAACTGAGGCGGCTCCTGTTTGGTGAGTCCCAGCTGACATTGGGCGAAAGGCGGGGTACGCCCTGGACAGGTCGCCAGTCCATCGCAGCCTTTTAGTGTACAGTGGGGGAAAAAAGTATTTGACCCCTTGCTGATTTTGCAGGTTTGCCCACTTACAAAGAATGCAACAATCTACAATTTTAATCATATGTACATTCTAACAGTGAAAGACAGAATCCCAAAGAAAATTCCAGAAAATCACATCATATGAATTTATTAAAATTGATAACCATCTGATGAGGAAAAACAAGTATTTGACCCCCTGGACAAACAGCATGTTAATATTTTGTAGAAAAGCCATTATTGGCCAGCACAGATTTCAAACGGTTTTTATAGTTGGTGACAAGGTTTG